>NW_028261383.1:4032062-4332062 GCF_051295495.1 Thamnophis sirtalis
TTCAAATTTCGCTAGAGGTATTGCCTCTCCTAGGGCTGATAATGTGGAGGTTGTGAATCCAATTTTTTTAAAGAATCCCAATTGTAGATAAACTATGATACCAAAGAAGTAATGACATTTTACAGCCGTCCCTATAATTATACAATAGCTTCTGGCATCATCAACAAGATTCCCACTGCACAAGTGTTATTTAATTATTTCAATTAGTGTATAAAGAACAGCTTGGACCATTTTCTAGGATTGGCCTGTTGGAAATTCCCCTGCCTTACATTTCTACATTTCTTCTAACTGTAAGATGCTCCTTTGTATTCAGATCTGGTCTCAGGATGATAATGTAGCACTTAGGGATGAAGATGCAGCCTAGAAGACCAGCACCGGAGGCTACAATGGAGAAGACTTGCACAGCCACCATGTATTTTCCTTTGGTACTGAGATAGCTAGGCACGAAGGTTACCCATACACTGCAGAAGACTAGCATGCTGAATGTGATCAGCTTGGCTTCATTAAAGGTCCCAGGGAGATTTCTGGCCAGGAAAGCCACCGTGAAGCAGATGGCAGCCAAGAAGCCCAAGTAACTGAGGGTGATGTAGAACATGACAACAGATCCTTCATTACATTGCAGGGTCATCTCTCCAGGCTGAGAATGGAAGTCAGAGTCAGGGAATGGTGGATAAACTCCCAGCCAGATGGAGCAGATGATAATTTGGACAGCAGAACAAGAAAGGATAATGGAGTTGGCCAAACTCTGCCCCAACCATCTTTTCACACGGTTTCCTGGCCTTGTGGCCAGGAATGCCAGCACCACTGTTATTGTTTTTGCTAAGAGAGATGAAATGGCAACTGAGAAGATGATGCTGAAAAATGTTTGTCGGAAAAGGCAGGTGGCTTTCTTTGGTTGGCCAATGAAGAGAAAAGGAGACAAGAAGCAAAGTAGAAGGGAGACAAGGAGGATGTAAGACAGATCTCGGTTGTTGGCTTTGACAATGGGGGTTTCTCTGAATTGAATGAATATGATTAAACTAAAGCTTGTTATTAGGATCAAGAGTAGCAATAAAGAGACCAGGATGATGCCCAGATGTTTTTCATAAGATAAAAAAGTTAGAATTTTTGGGATACATTGGACTTTGTTCTCATTTGCATATTGATCATCAGGACACTTGGTGCATTTTTCTGTATCTGAGAAAACCAAAAAGCAATATTTCTTTAACTTTCTGTCCTTTCACATTGCAAGAAATACCTTTTTGAAATAAGAGCTGACATCATAGGCATTTTCAAATGCATTTGTTAACAACTGAAACTCCCTCCCACATTTTTTAAAAGAAGAATATAATGTATATTTCTTAATCTCTAGCTCTATTGTTAAGGTTTATCAAATTGGGGAAATCCTAGGGGCGTATATGATTTCTTCTATAATGTGTTGAACCTTCAGAGGAAGCTAAATTATTAGAATAAAAATTGAATCAGTTAATCTTTCTAGGCAGGCATCTTGAGTCTTGTCAGATGGCACTTATAAATATACTGGATCCAGAGATAGTTTCTCTTGTAAAATCTAGTTGACTAGCAGAGAAAGCTAGTCCTGCAAATTATCTGGAATTGCTATTGAAGTAGTGGTAACTGGTAGACAATGACTTGCACCCATAACTGTGCACACCACCACATTGTGAACTTGCAACACCTTCTTGGTGATTCTCAGGGAGAGGCACATCATGTAGGCACATCACAATAATCCTTCCAGCAAGTAGACCTAAAACCAATCCTCAAATTTCAAAGAATACAGGTGTTCCTAGAAAGGTAAATGTCAAAGATCACATTCAAACTAAAAAAATTATAATAGAATATATATTTTCTTTCACAGTAGTGAAGCTTGGCTATTCTGCCATATCTATCTCTAGCCACCTAATTCAGTATCATTCCCCTTATATAGGAAATTGTGCAGCTTGAAAATAAAGAAGGAAATAGTTGATCTTCAAACTTTTAGCTTACAATTTCATGTAAATGCTCTGAATGAATCCTTTTCCACATCCTTCTTTGATGTCACCCACCTTCCTGAGTGGAGATGGTCCCATCCGGACAAGGAACACAGTCATAGCAGCAAACTGGCTCTCCTTCTCGCTTCCACTTGACAAATCCCGGATGACATTTTTCCACACATTTGGACTGAGGAAAAGACTAAGGAGAAAGCAAAGAATGGCAAAGAAAATCTGTTAACACTAGCCATCCTGACATGCTCATGGGACATGGGTATGAGTCCTGTGTCAGAAAGGGATAGGAAAACACAGCTAAGTATCAAAGAAAAGATCCTTTCAAGATCTATATTAGGTAACATTATCTAGCATGGAAGAACAAACCCATTGTTATTAATTGAATTTGGAGCCTTCTTTTCCCCCAAAAATACTTGAGGCATCTAATAATCAAGATGAACAATTGCATTTAGAGATTTTCTGATGTGGTGCTCTCTTTAGAAGCCAATGGCCAAATCTAAGCAGTGCTTCCTATTAAAGAGTCCCTCATTACTATTCTCTGAGTTAGTGTTCCAATGGTCCAGTTTTCTGGGTCAGGGCTTTATCTCTCATCAGACCAGGCTTTATAATGATGTCATGTGAACTGAAAGCTTTGGACCACCTTTCTAGAAACAGAAGACCTATTGCACTAACTTAATGGGGTGAAAGGTTAGAATGGGGAATGCTAGCCAGGCCTGGGTTGCTGAAAAACTGCCTGCCCTGTCCTTTAATGGGACACTGGACCCAACCAAGACAATGTGAATCCTAATTTCAAAGGTAATTTGGGCAGCAGGAGCTCCATCCAGTAATGATTCAATTTCATCAATTTTAGTCTGGTCAACAGAATTTGCCATCTTCTTTGAAATTTATGAACAAGGAACAAGTGAGGCTATCAGCTCCAGAATTAGAGGGCTTCTCTTACTATTTCCATGCAGCTTCTTGATTTTGACACTAAGCCATGGTGCATGGGCATATCCTAACTGAAATAGGTTGGAACCCTTTAGGAAATACAGAAAAGATACCAATATTCTCCCACCCTGTTGAGCAACTTTAACCGTGACAGATAATTCCGGTCGATAATCATCCTCTGTCCTTCAAAGTGCAACAGTTTATGTAGGATGGTACCCTCCTTGGTGAAAAACGCCCAGCTTGTGATCTCGAGATATGCTGCTAAATCTCCATTTTGGTCCCAGTATAGTTTGAATCCAGAAAAATTGTAGTATTCATTCTTCTCCAGAAAGGGATGGAACTAGAATGGGAACATTCAGGAATTTTAACTTATCCCTTTTTGTCTGTTCTCATATATATCATTTCTCTACAGTAATTTAACTTGCAAGTTTTACCATGATCTTCAAAAGTGAAAAAGAAAGACTCGGTAAAATTTCTTTTCCCTTTCTCTGATTATACATTGTTAACAGATTATGAGAATTCTGATGATATAACTTGAGTTCTACAAAGCATTAATGAACTAAATCCTGATTTGACAATTAGAAACTTAATAAAATGAGGGCTGGATGGTATGATAATTATGTGGATAAAACTGTCTTTAAAATTCTATCCATTCCAAAAATACAAAATATCTAGATAAACATTTATGATTTCCTGATAGATAAAGTAGAAAATTATTGTATTTCTAGCAGGTAAGAATTGGCAAACAATTTTATTTCATATAACAACAAAGCTGTAAATAGCAGCTACTGTATAGATCTTTTATTAAGATTTCATTGGTATTGTCTCATATTATTATTTATACTTGATACTGATTCTAAGAAATTAGTAATGGTAGTATTTTAATGTGATCAGATAATAATCATGTAATTAATGTCATAATAAGGTCATTAATGCTTTGGATGAAAGGGAATTTAATGCAGACCAACTGATAAAGGTAAAAGTTCTCTTCACACATATGTGCTAGTTGTTCTCAATTCTAGGGGGTGGTGCTCATCTCCATTTCAAAGCCAAAGAGCCAGTGCTGTCTGAAGACATCTCCGTGGTCATGTGGCTGGCATGATTAAATGCCAAAGGAACACTGTTACCTTCCCACCAAAGCTATTTTCCTACTTGCATTTTTTATGTTCTTTCAAACTGCTAGTTTGGCAGAACTTGGGACAACTAACAGAAGCTCACTCCGTTACATGGCGCTAGGGATTCGAACCGCCAAACTGCTGACCTTTCTGATTGACAAACTCAGCATCTTAGCCACTGAGTTACTGCATCCCTCGACCAACTGATAGCTGAGATCAAATTGGGCATCTAAAATATATTTTAAACAAAGTGTAAAATTCAAAACATTTTTGATTTTTTAAAATCAAAATAGGCTGAAACAAACCTCTGGATGGATTTAAAAGAGAGAAAATTACAAAGAAAACACAAAATTGAATGCAGAGCAAGAAGGATGAGGAATATCAAACTTCATAAGAATATTTGTGAAAATAATGTTGAAATACTGGTTGATTAAAACCCAAATGTGACTTAGTATTGTGATGATCAATTAAAGAAAACAAATACATCCATAACAATCTATGTCCTTTTTTCTTGAAGACCTCAAGGCAAGTAAAATCTATGTCCATGTGAATGGAAAAAGAGGAGAATGGGAGGACATTTTCCAACTAATATAACCTCTGGGTTGGAGAAGGCAGTGAACAATTCTTTTTCAATAACTGAGATGTTACACAGAAGTTTAAACTCTTTTTACGGCTATTCCAGAGTGTGGAACAAGATAAAGTAAACTCAGTCAGGAGATTGTGGCTGAAAGAGAGAAGCAGTTTCAGAGTTGAGCCACTGAAGCAGAGACTTTAAGACACCTTTCACTGATTTTCTCAAAAAGAGATGACAGGAAGCACCGTGATGAGACAGAGTGGATATAGCGGCCTCCATGGAGTGCCGTGAAAACCAGGGCTGACAAACCATAGCCTGGGGGGACAGGTCTTAGACCTGTAGGGAAGGTGAAGAAAGAGCTGTTAGCCTCTTGTAGCATAATAAGGTTGGCATGGTTCCCCTCCTTCTCCTTTGGATCACAGTAAAAAAAGCCTAAGTAGGACAGATCCATACCTGCCATGGCTGCAGCCTTGCACCCTCCTTTGCTCTCCTCCTGGATATTGAAGAATACGCAGCACTCAAGGCATAGGCCAGAGTCTTAATGACACTGTAAAAACGGTGGAAGTTCGTGACTACAACCCAGTTTCTTTTCTGTTGTGTTTCCAATGGGGCTTTCTCAGTGCATCTTCTCCGGCCTTTGACAGAAAAGATTTGCTTTGAAAAAGAACAGTGATAAGACTGATCTCCAAATGGTGGCTCTATATAGATATGGTTTATATGGGCATCTGATGGTGGGTGGGGTTTTTTAACCATTTGAAGGGTCCACACAGTACTCACATATTTAAAAAGCCTCATTTTCAGTGGGTATAGTCCAATGACTGATGTGATCCACACTTTCCCTTCAATGGGTCCTGGAAAACGCCTAAAGATTAACTGGAAAGTAAGAAGTCTGTCCCAAATGGCACGATATTCTATGTAGTGAATATAGACATTGATTTGTCTCCACTTAGAGAGGGCTGCCCCAAGGGATGCTGTAGGTCCAGTTGTTGAGAATTGTTGTGATATAACAACACAAATTCCGTTCCTGACAAGGAAAGGAGTCAAAGTCCTCATGAAATTCTCTCCATTTTCTGTGTCTGAAACAAAGATGCCAACCAAAGTCCATCCAAAATGCCGAATAACTTTGACAATTTCTGGGTAGAAGAAACCTTTTTTGGGGAACAGAGAATGGTAAAATGGCAAATGACTTTTATCATGCAAAGACTCGGAAAATAATTCAAAATTCATCTGAAAAGCAATGAAGAAAATTAGGGTCAGATCTATTCCAAATTGTTCGCTTTCATAAACATATTTTGAATAAACTATTGTTGATTAGTCATTAAGTCATCAGAAGATATAGATTAGAAAAATAACTTTAACATTTACAAGATTTTGTAGAAAAGAAAAGAAATTGTTAAAATGAATAAGAATAAAAAATGTAAATCCTATTTCTGTATCACCCCTCTTATTGACCACAATCAGATCCACATATGCAGATCTCATATGAAATATTTTCTTCAAACAAACAGCTGTATTATATGTACTTTTTAAAAAATGACCATAAAAATAAGTTCTTTTAATATAAGAATATATTTAATATAAGAATCCCAATAAATTATAATCTCTACTTCAAGGTACTG
Source organism: Thamnophis sirtalis (assembly GCF_051295495.1). NCBI lineage: Eukaryota > Metazoa > Chordata > Lepidosauria > Squamata > Natricidae > Thamnophis > Thamnophis sirtalis. The sequence continues at coordinate 4,038,280 of NW_028261383.1, forward strand.
ATCCCTCTCTTTCTTATACATTGAAATTAAAATAATAAATATTTTATGTCTTTCTCTGAACTCCACAAATCAAGTCTAATAATTATGAGTGAGTTGCTGCTCAAATCTTGCTTAAATAGTGCCCTAAGATGTTTAGGGATTTCTGGATTGGAATATTTTCCAATTTGGACATTTTTTTAAAAAATTATTTTTATTTTTTGTTACATAGACAACAATGGGAAAGGGAGAGGATGGAAAGAAAAAAAAAGGGGGGGGGAGGGAAAACCCATCTTCACATACAATATATCGTTTAATCACAGGTGCATCCCTACTAAGTTTATACATCCCGTATCTCTCTATTGTATATTTAATAAGCACCACAATAAGCTAGGGTTTAAAAAACAAAAAACAACAAAATAAAACAAGGGAGAGAGGGGAAAAAAAGGGTGGGGGAAGGGGGGGAGGCCAAAAAGGACAAAAAAAAGGTCCAAGAAGGAAAGGGGGGGAAAAAAAAAGAAAAAAAAAAGAAAAAAACCATCATCACATGCAGCATGTCGTTTGATTACAGTTGTTTTAACATCTACATCTTCAAATAATGTTTACCATCTCAGATATTTCCTCTAATGTAACTACTGATCCCTCTCTTTCTTATACATTGAAATTAAAATAATAAATATGTCTATCTCTGAACTCCACAAATTAAGTCTAATAATTATGAGTGAGTTGCTGCTCAAATCTTGCTTAAATAGTGCCCTAAGATGTTTAGGGATTTCTGGATTGGAATATTTTCCAATTTGGACATATTTTTGTAGAGGCCCATCCATTCCAATGTGGCATCCTTACTGAGAATGGCTGTATCTTTTTTCTATTTGATTGTGTAAATTTTTTAAATTGTTCTCCAGTTGTACAAGAGACAGGGACAGCTTCTAGTATAATTTGTCAGTTATACAATTTAGGAAGTCTTTAATTGTACATTTTTTGTTTTAAAAGACAAAATTTTAGAAGTTTGTCAGTTTCTATAACTTTAATTTTATACCAATAATTATATATCCTGATTTTAGACGTAGAAGAAATTTACATACATTCAAAAATCAGTTCTGAAGTTTCTGTATTAAATCCCAAATTACTTCTAGGATGATGCGATTTCTTTTGTTCTACTAGTGTGTGTTTGTGTGTGTGTGTGTGTGTGTGTGTGTGTGTGTGTGTGTGTGTATGTGTGTGTGTGAAGCATATATTTTAGGCATAACATCAATAAGATGAATGGGCCTGAAATTGCTAGGGTCCTTTTTATTCCTATATTAATATATATATAAATGACTATTACCATCTTAAACCCAACCTGATATGGTAGGAATTATTTATATTTGTAAGTGAACCTGCCAATCAATGGATACATTTTTGAATATTTCAGCTGGTAGGAAGTCTTCTCCAGGAGCATTATTATTCTTCAGGTCTGTTATGATGAATATTATCATGAATATTCTAGGGTAAAAAATAGTTACTTGTATCCTTGTGATTTTTTTAACAAAGTGGTTAATTATTGTTGTGGTTCCTACAAATTCATAAAATATATGCTTTAGCAGCTATAGGTAATATAAGGCATTTAAACTCTTTCCGTGAAGCTGGGATGTGTTTACCTGAAATCATCACTATCTTTGTAAACATTATGTATTTTATTTTATTTTTATTTATTTATTTTCATCAAGCATGAATTAGATAACATATAAGAATAAACATGGTTATAAATACATACAATAGATACAAATAAAAGGGAATATTAGGACAGGGACTGTAGGCATGCTGGTGAGCTTATGCATGCCCCTTACTGACCTCTTAGGAATAGACACTAGACAGTCTAAGGTTAAAGTTTTATGTAAAAAGACATAGCACTATGTCTCTGCTGCACTTCACATTCATACAGAAGACCTTTTGATTGTACATAGAGGCTCTCCTAACCTTCCTGAGTTTGAAGAATATGAATGACCCAAAGCAATACAGAAGATGTTAACAGAGATTTTCACTGCTTTGATCCTCCCCCCCCCCCCCGCTTGCGAATCCCTAACCATGATGCCTAAAATAGCCATGGTTTAAAGCAGCTTTTAGTTTTTGAACAAATGATATGGTGAATCTATTACTCATACACACATCACCCCTCTCAATTATCAAAGAAACAGCCATACAAACCTGAGGGACTTTGTAGATGCCTCCTAATATTGATATCTGGGTAGAGATGTCATCACCAGCTGCATCAACAAGAACCAAAATGTTGTCCTTTCTTCCACAGCTGTAGTTGGGGACATTGGCTTCTCCAGTAGCCAGTATGTCCAGCAAGGCTTCTGAAGTGTCAGGTATGTTCAAATAGTTGTCATGAATGTTGTAGCCGAGTGTGAGATTTTGCCGAAGCCAGGGAGTTTTGTTGGCCACTTGAATGTTAAAAATGTACCGTTGAAATGTTTCATAATCAGAATATATACTAATGTAAAAAAAGAAGTGTTCATGTAATCATCACCATCATAACATAGCAATAATCTTTTTCAATAGAATCCAGTTTGTCTCCACAAGCCTTGTGAGTCTTAAGCTAATACTGATCCAAAATCAAATGCAAAAGCTAGCCACTCATCATTTCATTTTAAAGAGTGTTGGGAGCTGGGATTTAGATAGTGTTCCACTAAACATAAGAATCACAGCACAACATTATTTGTAGCAGCACTACTTTTCATCTGCCAGTAACTATGATTCAATAGGATTAAATCATTAAAATAGAACCATTATACTAGCAAAAGGGTGTTTCATAAGTAACCGAGAAAAGAAATAATAAACAACTCCTATTCATATTACCATTAGTCATAGAATATGAATGAGCAGTTTTATAAAAATTGAAATAGGCTGACCAAAGGCAATGGAACCCACTACTTTAAAAGAAAATCAGTATTCAAGTGATAACTCAGGATTGGACTGGGAAAAGTACATAATCTGGATTTGTTTCAATTTTTCTCCCATCATTAGATTTGAGTTTCTTCCACAAAACAAGGCAAAAGAGAGAAGCCATGGAAATCAAAGTCATTCGGGAAATTATATGGTTTCTGCAATATAGGAATAAGTGAAATAAGAAGGAAAAAAAGGAGAATGCTGGAAGCAAATGGAGGAAGGCAACTCCATCATACTGAACAACTTACACTTCAGACTGAATTGAAGGAGCCACGTTGAAAGGCAATGTTGTTATACGCAATATTCTTCTTGCAGTGGTGATGATAGTAATGAGATGGTCTCCTGGTCTGTAATAGCTCCGTGGTCTTTTTTCATCCTGGTGCTCCAAATTCAGAGGACATTTCATTCTAATCTTCCCAGAGAATGGCTTGAACATCAAAAGTAGCAGAAACAGAAGATCCATAATGAATCCCATTCCTGTTTTTAAACAAGGACAATAAGAAGCTTTAGAAGAATTCAAAGCCCTCTCACAAGATGGAAATGCCAGTGACTTTCCTAATTCCAACATGGACAAACCGAGCTTCACTAAGAAAAGAAAGATAGAGACATACGTGATCAAGGTATCTCCCCTGCCAGGTAAGATAGAGACATTCAAAGCCACAGACCCTCCCTGTCTTTGTGCTATGCAGACTGTGGTATTTATTCTTTTCTCATACAAAACCTTTTCATGTTTCTTCAATCTGATGTTTACATAAAATGGAAATTGTAGTAGAAGTCTCAAAGATCAGAACTGTGAAAATTACAGTAATAAACAGCTTCTGCTCTGGGGATCCTGAACTTCTCCAGGACTCCTTGATCACAGGACTAGCTGGATAAAAAACATGTTAGTGAAAAATCACAATTACACCCCAGAGGACACTTTCCTCTAGTGGATGTGCTCGTTCCTGTCAGTTCTTGTCCAAAAAGTAACATAGTTCAAGAGCCAGATGATGACTTCTGCTGTCCTTCAAAGTGGGATCTTGTCTCCTGGGACCACTGGAGGCAATGCCAGCCAGGGCTATGGAGTTTGGTGACATTTTAGGCTGTGTATTATCTAACTCTAGTGGTCTCTGTCATCTTTATTCCAATTAAGTAATCAGGAATCCTGAACCCTGTTGAATGTTAAGAGCTGGGCCTGTTTGAGATTTTGTTTTCTATTAGACCCCCATGCATGAATTTTAAATTGGAGTTGATTTTAAAATTGCTTGTGACAATTAAAAAAACATTTCCCATTTTTTTCTAGAAATATCTTTTTGTTGTTGTTGTTGAGAGCTGACTAAGACCCCGAAAATGACAGCCTATGGACTGTATCATTTGCTTAATAGGAAGAAAGAGATAGAATGGATAGATCTTTTTTCCCCTGGTGCTTTCTTTGTTATCCTTTCATATTCATGTAACACAGTGGTCTCCAACCTTGGCAACTTTAAGACTTGTGGACTTCAACTCCCAGAGTTCCTGAGCCAGCAAAGGAACTGGCTGAGGAACTCTGGGAGTTGAAGTCCACAGATTTAAAGTTGCCAAGGTTGGAGACCACTGATGTAACACATGGAAAAACTTTATATTCTGAAGGTTTTCTTCTTTACTAAATAAACAGAGGGCTGATATCTACAGCTATGGTGGTGGCAGTTCTCATAGCATGCTCAATGGTGTGACCTGATTTTTGCCACATTTTCCAAGAAACCTCTTTGGGGGAACCTTGTGGTCCCACTTCTTTTTCTGTGGATGTGGTACTGGACCACATCCACAGAATCACCCAGACATCTCTGTCTGGATCCTGTGTGGATTGTTTTCAGTTAAATTGTACAATTTATGTATTGTATTAAAGGTGGGTAAATATATGAAGTATGTATTTCTGATTTTACATCTCAAAAACTGCCATTTTAACAGGGGTGTATAGACTTTTTATATCCACTATATTTAGGTTTTCAGGGAATATCTCTTGAAGGCTAGTTGAGGGTCAATATAAATTCTTGGAAACTATGATAGGAATTTCTCTCCCTATGTTAGAGTAGACTCATTATGATGATTTCTGATTACTGATTTCAAATTATACCCCCTCCCCCAGTTTCATTCATCTTGGCAAACATGACATTGAGGAGACAAGTGAACAGCCAATTCTTCCTCTGTGTGACTTGATTCTTTGCATTTCTTCCCCCTTTGCCAGTTTCACCACAATCAAAACCTGAGTAGTTCTACCTTGTCTTTCTCCTTCAGCAGCTGATACCATTTTTCTTTTTGAATTTTGACTAGTTCATCAGATGGCCAAGGAGCCTTGCTTTTTGCGTTTGTCTTGGTGGTGTTTTCCCAATAAAGAATATGTGTAGCTCAGGGTTGACATGAGCAAGAGTGGACTGCTGGGAGTTCGCAGGAGTTTGGGAGAAGCTCTAGCTAAGACTCTGTGCAGTTCAGAGAACCCCCAAATCCCACCCCACCTCAACCCTCCTCTCCCAGGAATCCCCACATAGCCCGTTTTGGACGTAGGTAAGTTCAGGGGGCATGCAGAGACTTAGACAGGTGACAAACAGGCCTACTGGAAGTTTGGGAAGGCCAAAAACAGGCCTGTTTCTGGCCTCAAGAGGGCCTCCAGAGTCTGAGGAGGCTGTTTTCACTGTCCCGGAGGCTCAAGGAAAGCCTCCGGGAGCCGAGGGAGGACAACCCTCCCCCCATTGTGCAAGAGGCCAACTAGACCATGCCCACCATGCCCATGCCCACACCCACCCAGCAACCAGGCAGAGAACCTGAAGCCCACCCCTTGAGGGGTCCTTGGTGCTCTCTGAACTTGCTTGCTTTTTTGGAGGTGCAGACTTTCTGAAGCTTCCTTTCTCAATGGAGCACTTTGGGGCATGCACTCTGGAGGAAGTTACAAGAGTGATGTTTCTTCTCCTTGTAATTTTCAAAATCACAGCTACTCCTTGTTTCATGTTGATGCCGCACCCCTTGGGGTTTTCTTCATCTGAAGAGCAAGATGAACTAATCCAGCATCTAGGCTGCATAAACACCTTGGGTGAGATTTTGGCAGGTGCTGTGTAGATGAACATCACCCCACCCCTCAGATGTTAGCCTTTTATTGAGCTCTGTCTGCACTACAAAAGCCACCTTAGATTTCTCTTGAAAGATGCTCGATTTACAGAGTAAACAAAGCAGGAGAGAGTGTAGGCACTGAAGGATGTTTCAGTTTCTCCTGTTATTTCTGCTGTTCCTTCCCCATCCAGGATGTGGAAGACCCCCTGCCCTTTGACTCAGGGTGGGATGGGGAACAGCCAGTGAATCATTACAAACCCGGAGACATTCTCATTGGTGGCCTCACCTGTGGAATGAAAACTCTTTTTCAACCAAGTGATTTCCACAGGACTCCCTCTCCCTCCGTTATGTTAGAACAGTAAGTCTACACTGGTTTTCTAGCTAATCCAACTTCTGTGGCATTAGTAAAATATGGATGTTTCCAATTTCCTAGGTCCCCACCAAATAGTAATTTGATTCGGTGCTGTCTCAGGCAAAGTAAGATTTCATACATTGTAAGCATCTATGAGCCTTGGAGATATTCACCCAATAATTAAGATGAGAAGGAGAGGGAGAAGTTGGGATAAGAAAATAAGCAATTTTATGGATTTGACAAAAGTTGTCAAACTCTGTCTACCCCATTAACAAACAAACAAACAAACAAAAACACACACACACACACAAAGATATCCTAACTTTTAAATGTTGATGCTCAACTGAACCTCTCTGTATCACAGGAATCTTACATATTACTTACATCGAACCAGCAGTAATGCCGACAGCAATCCACCCCTGATTTGAACCCCCAAATGACCTGTCATGCTGTGCTGGATCTGCTCTCAGCTGTGGAGACTCAGGTTTCTAACTTTAACTGTAGAAGGCAGAAGGACCTTTTTATTGTCCTTGAAGGGATTGACATCTCCTCTCAGACTGCCACCATGTCCACCACCTGCAAAATCCTACAGGTATGTCCATATCGTTCTGTAACCTACTTCACAAATTGTAGCAGTCAGTAGGAAGATATGCAATGATTGAGGGGAGTGAGCAGATAAGCACTCCCACTGCTCACATTTCTATCTGCAAGAGGAGAAATTACTTGCTTCTTCATAACAACCATAATCTTTATGATAATCTTACTTTTCTTTTGCCCTCAAACAAAGCTGACTATATTACTGCACATTATTACTATCCTCATTTCCATCTTTTTCAGGTCAGATGTACATTGAAAGAACAAAATACAGTGTTATTCAGGCTCTTTTTTATTCTACAATTTTCAAATAAAGCATTTCCATTTCCACATTTCCATGTCCACAGAGGAGAAGGAGGAGATTGAAAAGATCTTGTCCCCAAAACCATCTCATTAATCCCACAGTGTGGCACAGGTCTTAAATGCTGCATATTGAAGCAGGTCAAAGAAGGGGATGAGAGAAGCTGTTAATTTATTTGGTGTTCGGAAGATACATCCATGACAAAATCAAAAATAAATAAATAAATAAGCAAACGTACTGCTGCTAACTTGAGAATAAATATGATTCTTTCAGGATGACTTTATTTGCAAACTTCCATTTTAAGAAGCAAATAAAAGGTTTTGAGAATCAGATCAGGGCCCATCTTCATGTCAAAATGACCAGCCTGATACATTTGGAGTGTCTACAAGCAGAAGATATATGAATTACCCCAACTTCACCTGTGTGTTTATGCCCAACCTCATCCCTCTTCCTTACAATACAACCGCAGGACAATCAATTATCCAATTCTGTAGGCATTATTTTCTGGAAATCATGTATTTTAGCTCCTTTCATTTTAAACTTCTATATAATTTCTTAGTTAACCACCTGGGTAATCCAGATTGTCCCTATCCTAATTTGCCTGGAGGTGTTTCTTTCCTTTCCTTATGCTGATAATGTAAAAACCATGATTCAAATTTTATAAAGAACCCTAATTGCAGAAAAGCTTATTAAAATAATGGCATTTTTACAGCCCCCTCTCCTGTAATTATGCAATTATTTCTGGCATATCAACAAGATTTCCATTGCACAAGTGTCATATTTAAAATATATTTGGCAGAGCTTTTCAGGCCTAATCTAAGGGCACAGAATAGATATTGTACCTCAACTGTCCAAAAGGGGCAGCTTGCAACTCTAGAGTAAAAAGTGGAGGGTCTATGGGCCAACAGCCATTTAATTATTTCAAGCAAAATCATTTCCCCACTAATGTATGGAGAACAGTTTGAACAATTTTCTAGAACTGGCCTGTTAGAAACTCCCCTGTCTCAAATTTCTACATTTATTTTAGTTGTAAGATGCTTTTTTGTATTCAAGTCTTGCCTCAGAATGATAATGTAGCACTTGGGGATGAAGATACAGCCCAGCAGACCAGCATTGGAGGAGATGATGGAGAAGACCTGAACAGCCACCATGTATTTCCCTTTTGTACTTAGATATGTGGGTACAAAAGACACCCAGACACTGCAGAAGACCAGCATGCTGAAGGTGATCAGCTTGGCTTCATTGAAGGCACCAGGGAGATTCCTGGCCAGGAAAGCCACAGTGAAGCAGATGGCAGCCAGGAAGCCCAAGTAACTGAGGGTGATGTAGAACATGACAACAGATCCTTCATTACATTGCAGGGTCATCTCTCCAGGCTGGGAATGGAAGTCAGAGTCAGGGAATGGTGGAGAAACTCCCAGCCAAATTGAACAGATGATAATTTGGATAGCAGAAAATGAAAGGATGATGGAGTTGGCCAAGCTCTTACCCAACCACATTTTCATTCGGTTTCCTGGCTTTGTGGCCAGGAAAGCCAGCACCACTGTGATTGTTTTGGCCAAGAGAGATGAAATGGCAACTGAGAAGATGATGCTGAAAAATGTTTGTCGGAAAAGGCAGGTGGCTTTCTTTGGTTGGCCAATGAAGAGAAAAGGAGACAAGAAACAAAGCAGGAGAGAGACAAGGAGGATGTAAGACAGATCTCGATTGTTGGCTTTGACAATTGGTGTTTCTCTGAATTTAATGAATATGATTAAAACAAGGCTTGTCATTAGGAAGAAGAGTAACAACAAAGAGACCAGGATGATGCCCAGAAGTTCTTCATAAGACAGGAAGGTTATAATTTTGGGGATACATTGGACTCGGCCCTCATTTGGATATTGATCATCTGGACACTTGGTACATTTTTCTGTATCTGAGGGGAAAAAAACAAGATTTCCTTAACATTCCGTCCTTTCACATTTCAAGAAATACCTTTTTGGGACAACAGCTGACATCATAGGCATTTTCTAAAAAGCATTTGTTAACATCTGAACCAAAATAAACTAAGAACAATATAATGTATATCTCTTTATGTCTAGCTCTATTGCTAAGGTTTATCAAATTGGGGAAAGTCCTGGTGGATATATGATTTCTTCTGTAATTTGTTGAACATTCATAGGAAGCCACATTATTAGAGTAAGAATTGAATCAATTAATCTTCCTAAGCAAACATTTTGAGTCATGTCAGATGGCACGTATTAATATACTGATTCCAGAGAATGTTTCTCTTGTAAAATCTAGTTGACTGGCAGAGAAAGCTTTTCCTGCAAATTATCTGGAATAGCTACTGGCAGCAGTGGTAATTGGTGTGCAATGACATGCACCAATAACTATGAATACCACCTCATTGTGGATTTGCAAAACCTTCTTGGTGATCCTCAAGGAGAGGCACATCATGTAAACACATCACAATAATCCTTCCAGGTGGACTTAAGACCAATCCTCAAGTTTCAAAGAACATCTGTGTTCTTCAAAAGGTAAATGTCAAAGAGGCTTTCGGTGGGGGGGGGGGGCGTGTTGCCGGTGGGAGCTGGTTGTTAACAGCTCCGGAATCCTGGTTGCGTTAAACTGTCTGAACAGCAATCCATCAGCCGTTTGACAGCTTGTTTACCTTTTCTTCAGGCTAAGGATATAAGGTGAGCTAATTGTGCTGGGCAGTGCACCAACTAACCTTCTCTGACCGACTCTGGGAGGGGCGGAAGGGTACCCGAAAGCAGAATTGTCTCTGTGCCATGAATTTCTACTGCTTATTAGCAGCACAAAGCAAACCACTCACCCTCAGAACAAAAAATTGATCTACTGAATTCAAGACGAGCAGAGCCTATACACTTGAACTTTTAATTGTTTGTATTAATCCTTAGGTTCCTTTTTACAAGGATTCCTTCCGATATCTTACTTGTTAAAGAGATAGACAAAATGGCGCCGAACAGTCTCGTAACACTGATCGGGCTTTGAATTCCTACGGAGTTTAAAACTTCAAAGAAGTTAAACAGTAATTGCTGTACAATCGACCAGCATAGACTTTTTAATTGGCTGAAGAAGATTAAAACTTTGAATGGCTTCTAAGCAAAACCCTATCCAAAAGGTTCCCCCCCCTGCTTCAAAAAGTGCAGGCAATTCCCCCGTCCCTGGCACAAAACCACAGTCATTACTTCCTCCCACCATAGGGGAGCCATTAACTAAAGATTTTTTTTCAGAAAAAACTGGCTGAAGCCTTTAAAAATCATGCAATTACGGTGGAAACAAAAATTAAGGAGGAGATATCCGTTGCTCATAAAGAACTGTCTGATAAACTTGAGACCCGGGTTCAGAAGATCAGGGATGATATGTTGGGGGTTCTTAATTCATTTTCAGATTATGTGTCCGGAATTGAAAGAAGATTAGAAGATCTTAATGACTCTAATATTAATTTGGTATCCAAAATAGACGTGGTTCAACAAAAAGTCGGAGATGCTGAAAAAGAAATTATTATGTTAGAGTATAGACAAATGGAACTTGCATTAAGAATAAGAGGTTTACGTGAAAATAACCAGGAAAATCTGAAGCAGATTCTCTCAGAAGCTTGATAATCTGATGGGAAGGCCAGGGGGGAATTTTGATTGGCAAATTGATAAGGTCTATCGTGTTAACTCCTGACTTGCTAGACAGAAGCAACTTCCAAGGGACATTGTGGTTTACTTTACCACAAGAGACATGAGGGATATGATATTGCAAGAGTCCTATAAAACCAAGCTTCAAATTGGGGGTCAGGAAGTGACTGTTTTGAAAGAGATACCACCTCAAATGCTAAAATCTAGGAAAGACTACGCTTTTTTAGTAGAAGAGCTTAAAAATTGTCAGCTACAGTTCAGATGGGATGCACCAGTCAGCATAGGACTCATTTATCAGGGGCAAAGATACCATCTTAATTCAGTATGGAAGGCCCAAGACTTTTACCATAATATCTTGAAGGCTGGACACCCCGTCCCACCTGGACCTAGAGAAAGAGAACAAGAAGGACAAGATAGATGGCAAACTATACAACTATCAACAAGGATGGATCATTTTTCTCTCTCAGAAATACAAGGAGCCAAGGAACAAAGGCAAACCCGTGTGATTACCAGATGAATAGACCAACAATTAAAAAAGCAACAAGCACAACAAACACCTGTTACCGGTCAAGATGCTACAGGTACCAGCTTAGAAGCAGTGGGAGGAGACAGACAAAAGGTTAAATTCCAAGATGTTCCAATGGCTCTAAAAAGGCTTCAGGGAGCCAAAGATGACAACTAAGTTCCTAACATGGAACGTCAATGGATTAAACTCTCCACAGAAAACAAAAATAAATAAATCACTATCTTAAACAGTTCAAGACTGATATAATTTGTTTGCAAGAAACTCACATTAGATCAACTGATCAAAAATATTTGATTAATACAAGACTTGGACAACATTTTATAGCTTCTACTTCAGAGAAGAAAAATGGTATAGTTATATACTTAAGGAAGGGTATGAATGCTGAATTAATCGAAGTAGATCCCCAAGGAAGATACATCACAATAGACTTGGTATTAGAAGGGAAAAAGACATTGCTACTGGAAATATATGCTCCCAATCAACAAGATGGATTTTATAGAAAGCTTCATGCCAAATTAGTACAGTGGGATTATAGGCCTTGCATACTATTGGGTGGCTGGAACGGTGTTATTGACACTAAGAAAGGTAAGAAGGCTTCTCGGCCAAATATTCAAATGCGAGTGAAGCTACCTAAGTCCTTTTTCGATATGATGGATTATTTTGAACTGAGAGATATTTGGCAAGAAAGAAATACAGAAGAATACGATTTTACCTTCTTTTTTGATAGACATCAATCCTTTTCTAGAATTGATTTCATACTAACTACCAATGATTTGCTTTCTAGGGTAAAAAAGACAAAGATATGTGCCAGAGTTTTACCAGATCATAATCCGGTTTGGATGGAGTTGGGAGGGGTGACGCAAGCAAGAAGGTCTTGGAGATTGAATGAAAATTTATTTAGATATGAGAAATATATTAATGAATGTAAAAAATTGTTAACAGAATACTTTGTTTTTAATATGAATAAGGGTACATCTATGGAAATTGTATGGAATGCAAGTAAAGTGTATATGAGAGGAACTTTGATAAATCTAAATAGATTACGTAGACGTAAACAAGGGGAAAAGTGAACAGAACTGGAAGATGAAATTAGGAAGAAAGAGCAAGATGTTTTATAGATCGCATTTAGATCCTAAAAAGTTGGCTTCTATGTATCCGAACTTACAACCCAAATGCTGGAGATGTGATTCTCTCGACGCTATATATTTTCATATATGGTGGACCTGCAAAAAGCTTAAGGCATTTTGGATAAAAATATGGTGGATTATGCAAAATGTTCTTAAAAAAGGATAAAGTTTACCCCTCAGTTATTTTTGTTAGGTATAATTACTGATTGTACAGCTGTAGAGATTAATTTGATTTTGCACTTAATAACTGCAGCAAGATTGTTGGTGGTGCAATACTGGAAGAAGGAAGATTTGCCTACAATTCAAGAATGGACATTGAAAGTCACAAATTTAGCTGAGATAGCTAAAATATCTGCATATCTTAAGGACTACTCAAATGAGAGATATAAACGAGACTGGAAAAAATGGATCGATTATACTCAAAATAAATATGGGACTAAGAAATTCCAGATAGCTTATCATTAAGATCAGGAATGATATAAATTGTTTAAAGTTAGCCTAGCAAGGAGGAGCTAAACTCAATTTAAAGATGTTATCAATTTTCTATTCTGTTTTCAAATATATATTTAGACTGTTTTTGTTAAAGATTTATACCGTGTATGAGTTCTGGGAAGTCAGGGGAGGGAAAGTTGCGGGGGTTGGGGGGAGGGGGGAGGGTGGGAAGTATATTAGGCTTGATGAGGGGTTTTAGATTTTAAAGTAATATGATTGCACATGTAAACTGTCTTCTCTTATTTTTTCTTTAAAACTAAGATATGTTAAGTATATTGATATGGAAGCATAGATACCATCAACATAGAATGGAGTTTGCTCAGAAGCTGAAATACACCAAGTGAATGAGAGGAAGAGTGGGAAGCAGAAGAGAGAAGAAAGATAGGAAGAGAGGGATAGGAGAGAGGGTAAGGGGGAAAGATGAGGAGAATAAGGAGGCATGGAATGAGGAGAGAGGAGAAGGAGAAAGGAAGGGGAAGTAGAGTAGAAAAGGATGATGGAGGGAAGAAAGGAAGTAAGGAGGGGGAGGAGAGAGGCAGAAGAAAGTGGTGTATGGAGTGCTGAAGAGCTAATAATTGGTTTTTATCTTTCTGGGAATTGATGGCAAGAGGATGTAATTATTACTTAATACAATATGATACTGGCTATGTAATAGTATACGTGTGATTATATGTTATGAAAATGGAAAATAAAAAAAGTATTTTGAGAAAGAAAAAAAGGTAAATGTCAAACACCACATTCAAGCTAAAATACAGAAGAAACATTTTCTCTGACAATAGTAAAGCTTAGCTAATCCTCCCCTTATTTCTTACGAGCTCCTAATTCAAGGCCTTTTGGGTATTATTCACTTTAGATAAGAAAGTGTGCACTTTGAAAATAAAGAAGAAGGTAGATGAGCTTCAAACTTCAAACTGTCTTTTAACTTGCAATTTCATGAAAATGCTATGGATGAATCCACTTCCACTTCCTTCTTTGGCATCACCCACCTTCCTGACTGGAGATGGTCCCATCCGGACAAGGAACACAATCATAGCAGCAAACTGGCTCTCCTTCTCGCTTCCTCTTGACAAATCCAGGATGACATTTTTCCCCACATTTGGACTGAGGAAGAGACTGAGGAGAAAGCAAAGAATGCCAAAGAAAATATGTTAGTACAGCCATCTTGGCATGCTTATTTCATGCTCTTGAAATAAGACTAAAAGTGACTTCTCAGTTTCTAAGAACTGTAGTGATATGAGACAGGGGGTCATGAAAATATATCCCTCAAAAAGGGAAATTAAGGCACTTATTTTCTGCAGCATTTGGGACATTGGTTTGAGTCATGTGTCAGAAAGGGCTATTTCTAAGACAGTAACTAGGTAGCCAAGAAAAGACCCTTTCTGTTGAAGACCTATACCTAGGTAACAACAACTAACATGGAAGAACATACTCATATTTGTTATCAATTGAAGTTGGAGCTTTCTTTTTTCCCAAAATACTGTAGGCAGGTAATAATCAAGATAAACAATTGCATTTAGATATTTTGTGATGAAGTGCTCTTTTTAGAAGCCAAAGGCCAAATCTAAGCTGTGCTTCCTATGAAAGAGTCCCTCGTTACTTCAGATTCTTGGAGGGGCTTTTCTTTGAGTCAATGTTTCAATGCTCCAGCTTTCTGGGTCAGGACATTATCTCTCATCAGACCAGTCTTTATAATGATTTCACATGAAAGCTTTGGGCCACATTTCTAGGAGCAGAAGGCCTATTGCACTATCCCAGTGGGGTGAAAGTTTGGAATGGAGAATGCTAGCCAGGCCTGGGTTGCTGAAAAACTGCTTGCCCTGTCCTTTAATGGGACACTGGACCTACTCAGGACAATGTGAATCTTAATTTCAAAGATAATTTGGGCAGCAGAAGCTCCATCCAGTGCTGATGCTAGTTCATCAATTTCAGTCCAAACCTGAACTCAAGAGCTGGTCAACAGAATTGCCTTCATCTTTGGAATTTGTGAACAAGGAACAGATGAACCTAAGGCTATCAGCCTTCACACTTGAAGGACTACCTTACCATTTTCATGCAGCTTCTCTATTTCAACACTAAGCCATGATGCATGCACTTATCCTAATTGAAATAGGTTGGAACGCTTTGGGATATACAAAAAAGATACCAATATTTTTCCTACCCTGTTTAGTGACTTTAGCCGTGACAGATGCTTTTGGTCAATAATCAGTCTCTGTCTTTCAAAGTTCAACAGTTTATTGAAGATGCTACCCTCCTTTGTGAAAAATACCCAGCTTGTGATCTCCAGATTATACATTAAATCTCCATTTTGGTCCCAGTACAGTTTGAATTCAGAAAAATTGTAGTAGTCATTCTTCTCCAGAAAGGGATGGAACTAGAATGAGAACATCCAAGAATTTTAAGAGTAGTAAACTTGATAACATTCCTTTTTGTTAGTTCTCATAGGTATCATTCCTCTACAGTGATCTAACTTGCAAGTTTTACCATGATCTTCAAAAGTGAAAAAGAATGGCTCAGTAAAATTTATCTTCCCTTTCTCTGATTATGTCTACAGAGATTCCCAGTAATCCAGGTTATGGTTGTTCCAAATGCATGGTACAACATAGGAGAATAAACCCATCAGGACAAGATTCAGCAGTCCATCTGCATTGAAAAGGCAAAGGCCACTCTTTTGAAGATAGCAAACTCCAAATTTTGGACAGAGAGGACAATTGGTTGTAAAGGCATGTCAAATAGATCATCTATGTCAAAATTTAACAACCCTTTCTCAACAGAGAGTGGTGGGGATACAACATAATTATCTCCAATCTACAACATAGTCCTTTCAACAGATCCAAAAAGGTGCCACACCCATTTATAAGTGTTACTCTGATGATGTAAATAAACCTCTGGGTGGCCTCAACAATTCTTTAAAAGTATGCAAATGACCAGCTGCCTGCAAGGAGTATAAATCCTTCCATTCCCCACCATCCAGTCAGAACTAAAGAAACTTCTTCAATGAGCAGTGAAACCTCTTCAAAGAAAAAACAGAAAGTCCAGTTGCCTCTTGAAAAAGCAAGGAGATTTTCTCTGATTATACAGTTTTAACAGACTGTGGGAATTCTGGTGATATAATTTAAGCATTAATGAACAAATTCCTAATTTGATTATTAGGAACCTAGTAAAATGAGGGCTGGATGGCATAATAATTAGATGGATAAAACTGCCTTTAAAATTCCATTCATTCCAAAAATACAAAGCATCTAGATAAACATTTATGATTTCCTGATAAAGTGGATAAACAAAATCAAGTAGAAAATTATCAGATTTCTAGCGAATAAGATTTGACAAAGCATGCTATTTCATATAACAACAAAGTTGTAGATAGCAGCTACAATGTAGACCTTTCATTAAGATTTCATTTGTGGTTTTCTCATTATGTATAGCTGATACTGATTCTAAAAAAGTAGTAGTGGTATTTTAAAGTGATTAGATAATAATCATATAATTAATTTCATAATAATATCTTTAACGCTTTAGATGAAAGGGAATTGAATGCCAACTAAGTTATAGCTGAGATCAAATTGGACATCAAAAGATATATTTTAAACAAGGTATAAAATTCAAAACAGATCTTGATTTTTTAAATCAAAATACTGTAGGCTGAAACAAACCTCTGAATGGAATTTAAAAGAGGGAGAAATGCAAAGAAAAATAAAAAATAAATGCAGATCAAGAAGGATGAGGGAATCAAACTTGATAAGAATATTTGTGACAATTATATTGAAATAGTAGTTGATTAAAAACCAAATATGACCTAGCATTGTGATGATAAATGAAAGAAAGCAAATACATCCATAACAATCTCAATGAACACATTTTCCAACTAATATAATCTCTTAGTTGAAGAAGGGAATGAACAGTAATTTTTCAATAACTGAGATGTTATGCAGAAGCTTAAACTCTGTTTACTGCTATTCCAGAAGGTGGAAGAACATAAGATAAACTCAATCAGGAGATTGTAGCTGAATGAGAGAAACAGTTTCAGAGTAAGTCTCCCCTTCACTGATTTTCTTAATTAGACCAAATAGCCATCAGACAGAGAAGCTTTAACTGGGATTCCTGCAGAGAGAAGGGACTGGGCTACATAGTCTAAATTGCTCTTTCAAATTTATGAAGGTAAAATTCTACCAATCTAAACATAAAACCACAAATACAGGAATATATTTAAAAATGCATATTTTTTTAAAAAAAATACTCATAATATCCAACTATATAAGTAATAGTTCCTAGTCTTTTTGAATATTACGCCCTGAGTGATTAGAGTGGCCAAACCTGTTAGCCTCTTGTAGCATAAAAATGTTGACATAGTTCCCCTCCTTCTTCTTTGGATCCACTCTCAAAAGGAACTAGGTTGGATGGATCCATACCTGCCATGGCTGCAGCCTTGCACCCTTCTTCCTCCATCTCTTGGATCTTGACGAATATGCAGCATTCAAGACATAGGCCAGAGTCTTAATGACACTGTAAAAACGGTGGAAATTCCTGACTGCAACCAAGTTTCTTTTCTGTTGTGTTACCAATGGGGCTTTCTCAGTGCATCTTCTCCGGCCTTTGGCAGAAAAAATGTGCTTTGAAAAAGAACAGTGAAAAGATGAATCTCCCAATGGTGGCTTTATAAAGAAATAATGTACATGGGAATCTGACTCTCGCCTTTTTTTTCGCACCAAACTAAGAGTCCATATGGTATTCACATATTTGAAAAGCCTCATTTTCAGTGGAAATAGTCCGATGACTGTTGTGATCCACACTTTCCCTTCAACGGGCCCTGGAAAACGCATAAAGATTAACTGGAAAGTAAGAAGTCTGTCCCAAATGGCACGATATTCTATGAAGTGAACATAGACATTGACTTGTCTCCACTTAGAGAGGGCTGCCCTGAGAGATGCTGTATGTCCAGTCATTGAAAAATGCTGTGATATCACAACACAAATTCCATTCCTGACAAGCAAAGGAGCAAATGTCCTCATGAAATTCTCTCCATTTTCTGTGTCTGAAGCAAAGAGGCC
Organism: Thamnophis sirtalis; assembly: GCF_051295495.1. Classification (NCBI taxonomy): domain Eukaryota; kingdom Metazoa; phylum Chordata; class Lepidosauria; order Squamata; family Natricidae; genus Thamnophis; species Thamnophis sirtalis. The sequence goes on from NW_028261383.1 coordinate 4,056,316, forward strand.
AATCAAGGTCCATTCAAAATGCAGAAGAAGTTTGACTATTTCTGGATAGAACCCTTTTTTGGGAAACAAGGAATGGTAAAATGGCAATTGACTTTTATCATGCAGTGAATCTGAAAATAATTCAAAATTCATCTGAAAAAGCAATGAAGAATTTTGCAGTCAGAGCTATTCCAAACTGTTACCTTTAAAGAAATCCAGTTTGTTTCTCATAAATACTTGAATAGTTATTTGAATAGATTACTGTTGATCAGTCATTAAACCATATTAAGATACAGGTTTTTTTTTTTTAAAAAAAAAGCTTCTCATTTACAAGACTGTATAAAACAAGTGTAGAAAAGAAAACAAATTATTAAAATGAATAGGAATGCAAATCATATTTCTGTATTACCCCTATTATTGACCACAATCAGATCCACATGTGCAGATCACAGATGAAATATTTTCTTCAAATAAACAGCTGTATTATATGTACTTTTTAAAAAAATGACCACAAAAATAAGTTGTTTTAATATAAGAATATATTTAATATAAGAATCCCAATAAATTCTAATCTGCACTTCAAGGTACTGATCCCTCTCTTTCTTATACATTGAAATTAAAATAATAAATATTTTATATCTATCTCTGAACTCCACAAATCAACTCTATTCATTATAAGTGAGTTGGGACTCAAATCTTGCTTAAATAGTGCCCTAAGATGTTTAGGGATTTCTGGATCGGAATATTTGCCAATTTGGACATACTTTTTTAGAGACCTATCGATTCCAATGTGACATCCTTACTGAGAATGGCTGTATCTTTTTCTATTTGATTGTTCAAATAAAGAGCTGTGTTATATGTACTTTTAAAAAATTGACCACAAAGAAAATAAGTTGTTTTAATATAAGAACCCATCTTATCTACAGTCCAAGATACCGATCCCTCTCTTTCTTATACCTTGACATTAAAACAAAAATATGTTATGTCTATCTCTTGAACTTTGCAAGTACAAGTCTGTTCCTTACATGTGGGTTGGTGCTCAAATCTTGCTTAAGTAAAACATGCCCTAAAATATTTAGAGATTTCTGCATTGAAATATTTGCCAATTTGGGAGTACATTTGTAGAGGTTCATTCATTACAATATGCCATCCTTAGTGAGAATGGTTGTACCTTTCTTTATTTAATATCCGAGAATTTTTTGTCTAGATTTTTTTGCTTGTTCTCTAATTGTACAAGAAACGGAAACAGCTTCTAGTATAATTTGTCAGTTGTACAATTTAAGAAGTCTTTAATTGTACTTTTTTAATTTTAAAAGCACTTGAGGCTAGGACAAGAAGCAGTGTGTGGAAACTAATCAAGGAGAGAAGAAACTTAGAATGAAGGAGAAATTTCCTGACAATTGGAATGATTAATCAGTGGAACAACTTGCCTCCAGAAGTTGTGAACACTCCAACACTGGAAGCTTTTAAAAAGAGTTTGGATAACAGTTTCTCTGAAATGGTATAGGCTTTCCTGCTTAAGCAGGGGGTTGGACTAAAAGACCTCCAAGGTCCCTTCCAATTCTGTTATTCTATTCTATTCAAAAGACAGAATTTTGGAAGTTTGTCAGTTTCTATAACTTTAATTTTATACCAATAATTATATGCCCTGATTTTAGCCATAGAACAAATTTACATAAATTCCCAAATCAGCTCTGAAGGTAGTAGCTGGAATATGTTTATCCAATCCCAAAATATTTCTCAGATGATGTAATTAGCTTTGTTCTAGTAGTGATATATTTGAAACATATATATTAGGCATAACATCAATAAGATGAAGACTACTGCCATCTTCAACCCAACTTGAAATGGTAGGAATTATTTATATTTGTAAGTGAGCCTGCCAATCCCTAATGGGGGTATTTAAATATTCGACATGTTGCTTCTATCCTTGCAATTTTTTTTAAACAAAGTGATTCATTAATCCTGTGGTTCCTACAAATTCATAAAATATATGTGTTTTAGCAGCAATAGATAAGGTAAACCATTTGGAATTTTTTCATTAAGGTGGGATGTGTTTACCATTGAAAACATCATTTTCTTTGTTAACCTTATGTACAAAACATAAGCTTACCATCTCTGCTGCACCACCCATTCACTCAGAAAACATTTTGATTGTACATAGAGCCTCTCCTGACCTTTGCAAGTGTGAAGAAGAGAAGACTGAATGCAATAAGATGTCATAAAAGGTTCCCATTGCTTTGATCCTTACTCCCCCTACCAATCCCTAACCATGATGCCTAAAATAGCCACAATGAAAAGCAACTCTCAATTTTTGAAGAGAAGATATGATTAAATCTATTACTCATACACCAATTGCCTTACTCAATTTACTTATCAAAGAACTAGCCATACAAACCTGTGGGACTTTGTAGATACCACCTAATGTTGAAATCTGGGTAGAGATGTCATCAGCAGCTGCATCAACAAGAACCAAAATATTGTCCTTTCTTCCACAGCTGTAGTTGGGAACATTAGCTTTTCCAGTAGCGAGTATGTCCAGCAAGGCTTCTGAAGTGTGAAGTATGTTCAAATAATTGTCATGAATGTTGTAGCCAAGTGTGATATTCTGTGGAAGCCAGGGAGTCTTGCTGGCCACTTGAATGTTAAAAATGTACTGTAGAAATGTTTCTTTATCACAAGGTATACTAATGTAAAAAAAGGTTTTCATGTTATCATCACCATCATTACATAACAATAGAATTTTTTTTCCCAATATAAGCTTCTTTCTCTCCACAAGCCTTGTGAGTCTTAAGCTAATATTGATCCAAAATCAAATGCAAATGCTAGTCACTCATCACCATTTCATTTTAAAGAGTGTTGGGAGCTGGGATTTAGATAGTGTTCCACTAAATGTAAGAATCTGGGATTCTAAATGACTGGGAAGCATCTCCAGTTGGGAGGGTGGATTGATTGGACATGTGATGGACATGTGGGTGCAGGGGAAAGAGCTTTGACTTTCCTTTGGGTGGGGAAAACATAGGAGCTTTCAGATTCCGGTTTTCCTAGATATGCCAATTTGACATCTCTAATACAATGGAACTTTGAGGAACTGCTGGCCTTGGAGTCTTCATTGGTTAGGGGTGTTACTTGGAACCCCAACAATATCATTCAATCATTAAAGTAGAACCATCATACGAGGAAAAGGGTGTTTCATAAGTGATCCAGAAAAGAAATTATAAAAAACCCCACTCCATATATATATATATGTATAAGAATTAGGCATTGAATACAAGTGACTACAACTCATTACTTTAAACTAAGTCAGTATTCAAGAGATATCTTAGAATTGGACTAAGAAAAATTATTTCATTTAGACTTCTTTCAGGTCCCCACTCCCATTTAGAGATTTGAATCTTTTCCATAAAATAAGGCAAAAGAGAGAAGCCATGGAAATCAAAGTGATTCAGCAAATTATATAGGTTTTGCAATATAGAAATAAGTGAAATAAGACAAAAAAGGGGAGAATGCTGGAAGCAAATGGAGGAATGCAACTCCATCACACTGAACAACTTACACCTCAGACTGAATTGAAGGAGCCACGTTGAAAGGCAATGTTGTTATACGCAATATTTTTCTTGCAGTGGTGATGATAGTAATGAGATGGTCTCCTGGCCTGTAATAACTCCGTGGTCTTTTTTCATCCTGGTGCTCCAAGTTCAGAGGACATTTCATTCTAATCTTCCCAGAGACTGGCTTGAACATCAGAAGTAGCAGAAACAGAAACAGGAGACCCATAATTAATCCCATTCCTGTTTTTAAACAACAAGAAGCTTTAGAAGAATTCAAAGCCCTCTCACAAGATGGAAATGCCAGTGAGTTTCGTGATTCCAACATGGACAAACTGAGCTTCACTAGGAAAAGAAAGATAGAGACATTCAAAGCCACAGACCCTCCCCATCCTTCTGCTATACAGACTGTGGTATTTATTCTTGTCTGATACAAAACTCACAGGAGTAGCTGGGGGAAAAAAAACATGTTAGTGAAAAATCACAGTTACACCCCCAGGGGACACTGTTCTCTAGTGGATGTGCTCCTTCCTGTCAGGTCTTGTCCAAAAAGTAACACAGTTCAAGAGCCAGATGATTACTTCTGCTGTCCTTCAAAGTGGGATCTTGTCTCCTGGGACCACTGGAGATGATGCCACCCACCACCAAGGGGTTTGGTGACATTTTAGGCTGTGTCTTATCTAACTCTAGTAGTCTCTGTTATCTTTATTCCAATTAAGTAATCAGGACCCTTGAACCCTGTCAATTGTTAAGAGCTGGGCCTGTTTGAGATTGTGTTTTCTATTAGACCGCTATTGTGGCCCAGCAGGAGCCGTTGGAGCTGCAAACAGACTCCGCCAGCGAGGGGCCTTATGAGTTGACTCTGGAAGAGGTGGAGGACCCTGGACAGGGTTCTGACTCTGAGCAGGGCGCAGAGAGGCTGGTTGGCCACCAGGAGGTGCCTGAGGCATGGAACAGTGGTGAGAGCTGAAGGCCGTGTGCTCCTGATGTCATGCCTTGGAGTAGTGACGAGGAGATAAGGGAGGCGGTCCTGGATGCCCAGGAGTGCCGGGCAGATCGACGGAGAGAACAGCTACGCAGTTACAAAAGATAATTGGACCCAGGTTATTGCAATTAGGCTCCTCTCAATATTGTATTTAAGGAGAGACTGGGAGGAGTCTGGTTTTGCAGGATTCAACTTCATTTGTAACGCTGGAGAAGCTGTTATCTGTCTCTGTCAAAGTCTGAGTTGCTGCCAAGGTTCTTATCTGTTTCTTATGCTTGGACTTTCAGCCACCGAGGTTTATGTTTCCTGTTAATAAAGTGCTGTGAAATTCCAGTTAAGCTTGCATTCGTTACTGGATGGAGGAGGGGGTCGGAAGAGACCTCCATATATGAATTCTAAATTGGAGTTGAATTTAAAATTGCTTGTGACTGAATTAAAATTTTATTTCCCATTTTTTTCTAGAAATATCAATTTTTGGGTGAGAGCTGACTACAAGCACGGAAATGACAGCCTATGGACTGTATCATTTGCTTAATAGGAAGAAAGAGATAGAATGGATAGATCTCCCCCCCCCCTTGATGCTTTCTTTGTTGTCCTTTCATATTCATCCAACACATGGATAAACTTTATATTTTGAAGCTTTTTTTAGTTTACTGGGGAAGGTCTGGAGGTGTGATGGGAGGAGTTTGAGCTGACGATTCCTAAGGAAGTGGTCAAAGTTCTTTAAGCGATCCAGAAGACCTCAAACAAGGCTAATTTTTGAAATATTTTGATCATTTTGTTCTTTCACCTAGGAGATCATTGGTGATGATCACCCATAGATTTTGTTTTTTGTTTTTTGGTTACTATGCAGCTTGCTGCTATCCTTGTGATCTTTTCCTTTTCATAATCTCTTACTGGGCGGATTCTTCTTTTTTGATGTTTGAATCCCCAAAGTCTATCCTTCAACTTTGGCTCCACTGTGAGCAACTAATAGCACCAAGTATGGGTGTTTCCACCTTGGAGACAGACCCTTCTTTCTCTGACACACCAATCTTCTGCTTGCATTAGCTCATAGGCTTTAGTGTCAGGTATCCCATTTTGGTGCTGAAGCAGTCTGACTCATGCTAGGGTCAGTTGCTGCTCCCATTGAAAAGATTGTACAGCAAGAAATAAATTGACCAAGGGTCTGGATGAAGAACACCTTCTGGGATGGGAATTAATTCAAATCCTAAAGGCATTGGTCACCCATAGATGTCCACTTTAGATTCTTTAAAGGCGAGCTTCTGATCGGCAAGAATGTTATGGGAAACACATGTATGGGGAACATAATAGTGCTGGATAACCTACATTAGATTACCAGGCTGAGGTCCTTGCTTTTCCATATTCAGCTCATGTTCTGATTGTTGTGTGACCCAGTGCAATTCAAGGTTTTATTTGTGGGCTGCTTTCACCATTTTGAATAATCCGCAAATCATAGGAAAGTTATTATTTCCATGCTTTCTCTCTCTTCATTGTCAATTTCTATTTTGCGTTTCCATCCCTTGCAATGGTCATGAGCTGGATCTTTTTGATGTTAAAAACCAACACTTTCACTTTCTTCTTTAATTTTCTTGACTAGATGCTCCAGGCATTCTTTGGTTTCTGAGAGGAGAGTTTTGTCATCAGCACTGGATGGGGAAACAAGGCTGATGTCCATACAGAGATTTAGAAATGTAGAACTAGAACGCCTCCTGTTAATCCAGCTCAACCCAAACAGCTCTATGGACACACCTAAAACTGAAAGCCTAAAATAACTTTCATTTCCATATTGGTGATTCCCCACCACCACCATCTTCTGCAATATTGCAGGGTGGATAGACTGAATTCCAGAGGTGGGGAAACCTAAAAGGAAAAATGAGGGATCAATCAACATGGCGAAGATGTAAGTGATAGGACAATGCTTGTGAACCTTTTCGGCACTAAATATGTGTATGCACACATGTATCAGAGCACCACAAACAGTGGTGGGTTGCAGGCGGTATGCCCCTCTATGGGCATACTGGAGCCTGCCCGGAGCACTGGGTACTGTTCCGGTATGATGCTTCGGCGGGTCAATCCACCCACCTGAGCTCCTTACCTGTCATTTAAAGCCTTCGCCGAGCAGCTGGAGGCTTGCATGAGCGTCGCTGGCAGATACAACACATGCACATGCCACAGAGATGTGCATGTGTGCTGCATGCATCCCTGTGAGTGACGCCAGGCCCGTTCCAACTGTACCAGTTGGAATGGGATACGGAACCCACCACTGACCACAAACCAGAAGGGAAGATAACCAGCATGTATGCAGATGCCGGGAAGCTGTGCTTCTGGTTTCTGGCGTGCACATGCACAACAACCGCCTGCTCTTCCTGTTTCCAGTGGCATGCATGCGTGAAAACCAACTTACCGCCCCAAATGCATGCGCCGGAAACCAAAAGATCAGGAGTCTGGAGTGTGCATGCGCACCCAGACACTGCTCCTCCGGTTTGTGGTGCTCCACCATGAACAAAAATCAGCTAGCTGCTGTGTAGGCATGTGCTGGAACCCAGAAGAGCATCAGGTGATGGCTTCCATGCCCAGATAGATTGCTACTTCCAGCATACATGGCATAGGTTGGCCATCACGGTGACAGGAGATCAAAGTGACTTGTTGACACTTTCTAATGTGCCAAATCTACAATATTAGGATCCCATCCCAAGTTCTATGACAAATAATGTCCATGTGTTGCTGGTAAAAATGTTAAAATGGAAAACACCCATGTTGAAAATTTCTGATAACCCACTTATTATATATTGTAATACAAATCCTACTAGAACAGCTGAATGTTATATAGTCTTGATCAGAATCACTTTAATTGATGGCAGGTGTGTTCTGACCTCTATTTAACATTAGTTTGAATGTGATTGGTTATTTCAGAAGATAGCCACATCCCTACTTATAAGACGGTGTGAACACTTATGCAACCACATTGTTCCATTTTTTAAATGGTTATTCCCCCCAAAAAAATATTTCAGTTTGTTTTTCAGTTAAATTGTACAGTTTATACATTATATTAAAGATGAGGAAAAATATGAAGTGATGTGTGTTTTTCTGATTTTACATCTCAAAAACCTGCCATTTTAACAGGGGTGTGTAGACTTTTTATATCCATTGTATTTAGATTTTCAGGGAATATCTCTTGAAGGCTAGTTGAGGTCAATATAAATTCTTGGAAACTATAGCAGGAGTTTCTCTCCCTAGGTTAGAGTAGAATCATTATGATGATTTCTGATTACTGATTTCAAATTATCCCCCTTTCCCCTTCTTCATTCATCTTGGCAAACATGACATTGAGAAGACGAGTGAACAGCCAATTCTTCCTCTGTGTGACTTGATTCTTTGCATTTCCTCCCCCTTTGCCAGTTTCACCACAATAAAAGACTGAGTAGTTCTACTTTGTCTTTCTCCTTCAGCAGCTGTTACCATTTTTCTTTTTGAATTTTGACTAGTTCAACAGATGGCCAAGGGGCCTTGCTTTTTGAGTTTGTCTTGGTGGTGTTTTCCCAATAAAGAATATGTGTAGCTCAGGGTTGACATGAGCAATGGTGGGCTGCTGGGGGTTCACAGGAGTTCGAGACGACCTCTAGCTAAGATTCTGTGCAGTTCAGAGAATTCCCAAATCCCACTCTAGCTGGTCCCACACTCCCCACCTGTCCCCTCCCAGGAATCCCCACATAGCCCGTTTTAGATGCAGATAAGTGCAGGGCGCATTCAGAGGCTTAAGGAGGGTGAATAACGGGCCTATTGGAAGTTCAGGAAGGCCGGAAAAAGGCCTGTTTCTGGCCTCCAGAATCTGGGGAGGCTGTTTTCGCTGTCCCAGAGGCTCAAGGAAAGCCTCCGGAAGCCCAGGGCGGGCAAACCACCCTCCATGGTGCAAGAGGCTGACTAGACCATGCCCACCATGGCCATGCCCACACCCACCCAGCAACCAGGCAGAGAACCTCTTGCTAAAAATTTTGAAGCCCACCCCTTGACATGAGGGGTCCTTGACGCTCTCTGATCTTGCTTGCTTTTTTGGGGGGGGGGGCAGACTTTCTGAAACTTTCTTTCTCAATGGAGCACTTTAGGCCATGCACTCTGGAGGAAGTTACAAAAGTGATGTTTTTTCTCCTTGCAATTTTCAAAATCACAGCTATTCCTTGTTTCATGTTGATGCCGCACCCCTTGGGGGTTTCCTTCATCTGAAGAGCAAGATGAAGTAATCCAGCATCTAGGCTGCATAAACACCTTGGGTCAGATTTTGGCAGGTGCTGTGTAGATGAACATCGCCTCACCCTCTCAGAAGTTAGCCTTTTATTGAGCTCTCTCTGCACTACAAAAGCCACTGAAGGTTTGTCTTGAAAGATGCTCTGCTTGCAGAGTAAACAATGCAGTTACAAGGCAGGAGAGAGTGCAGGTATAGAAGGATGTTTCTGTTGCACTCGTTATTTCTGCTGTTCCTGTTCCTTCCAGACACAGCCTCCAGGATGTGGAAGACCCCCTGCCCTTTGACTCTGGGGCGGGATGGGGAACAACCAGTGAATCATTACAAACCAGGAGATGCTCTCATTGGTGGCCTCACCTGTGGAATGAAAACTCTTTTTCAACTAATTAATTTCCACAGGACTCCCTCTCCCTCTGTTATGTTAGAACAGTAAGTCTACGTTGGTTTTCTAGCTAATCTGATTTCTGTTGCATTAGTAAAATATGGATCTTTCCAAATTCCCTCTCTTCTCCATGGGTCAATCGTTGCCCCATGTTCATGGAGATGAATTTACTGTGGTGCAACTGATGTGGCTGTAAGCCATAATGCTGACTGACAAGCTAGACAGATTAGAAGTCTTTCTGCCAAACAGCATTTCTCTGTTTTACAGCAAACACGGCTGCACCATTTTGTTGACCGTTTGTTGCTGTATCAATGCAAAACTTGATTATTGATGAGAAGGGGAAGGAAGAAGAGGAGGAAGAGAGGGAGAAGGAATGAGGAGGAAACTGCTCCAAATATCTTGCAGGAAACTGATAATGATTTCTTACATTCGGCAGAAGGGAAAAGGTCCTAAAAAAAAAAAAAATCAAACGAGCAGTTTCTGCTTCATTTTATTCTTGCTTTAAAAAAAAAGAATATTAGTCAAATGATTTGTGAAGAAATCTACATAACTAAGGAACCAGCAATGTTGGTTGGACAGGATTTCAGATAATGCTCATTCCTAATTCATACAGTATATTTGCCAGGACTTGCAAAACTTTGCAATCTTGGGGGGGAAAAAAACCCATTTCAGAGTTTTTTTGTGCTGGTCAATATATTTATCCACATTATTTCAGGGTTGTTTTGTTTTAAAATCTTCAGTATCTTTGCAATGCATACACAGAATTCAGAGATTGGTGGATTAGAAATAAGAATCACATTTAAAAGAGGTGCTGACCCTAAAATAAGATCAAACTTCCACCTCCCAATGATAGTAGGCAGAAAATATTCCACATAGCTTGGAATTGTGCTTGGATAACTACTGAGGCTCCATCAGTAGTTATAAATCCATTGTAAATGATTTTAGTTTTAAAGAAAGGGGCAATGAAATAGATGTGTTTGTTGGAGAGGTTGATGTTGATAGGTTGCAATTAGAACAGAACAGAATAATACAGCTGGAAGGAACTTTGTAAGTCATTCAGTCCAGCCCCTGCTCGAGCAGAGGACCCTACACCATTTTTGACAGATGGCAACCCAGTCTCTTCTTGAAAGCTTCCAGTGATGAAGCTCCAACCACTTCTGAAGGCAAGCTGTTCCATTGGTTGATTGTTCTCACTGTCTGAAAAAAATCACCTTATTTCTAGGTTGAATCTCTCCTTGATCAGTTTCCATTCATTATTCCTTGTCGGGCCTTTGGGTACTTTGGAAAATAGCTTGAACCACTTCTCTCTGTGACAGTACCTCACTTGATCTTGACTGAATCCCGCTGTTAATGCAATTTAGGATTGCATTGGCTTTTTTGGCTGCCCCTACACACTGCTGGCTCATATTTAATTGGTTGTCCATTAAGACTCCAAGATCCTTCTCACATGTACTGCTATTAAATCTAGTTTCACCCAGTCTATATATGTACTTTTGGTTTTTCTTGCTAAATGTAAGACTTTACTTTTCTCTACATTAAATTTCATTTTGTTAGATAGGGCCCAGAGTTCAAGTCTGTCAAGATCCATTTCTCTAGGGTGATGGCTATTCCTGCCAGTTTAGTACCATCTGCAAATTTAGTAACTTCCCCTTCTGTTCCTTCATCTAATCCATTTATGAAGATGTTGAAGAGTACTGGGTCTAAAACAGAGCCTTATGGTACTCCACTGCTTACTTCCCTCCATGTAGACATATACCATTAAGGACTACTCATTGAATGCAGTTTGTCAGCCAGTTGCAAATCCATCTGATGGTGATACTATCTATCCCACTTTTTTCTAGCTTACCAAGAAGTAGGTTGTGGTCTACTTTGTTGAATGCTTTGCTGAAGTCTAAGTATACTATGACCACAGCATTTCCCTGGTCTTCTAATTTATTCACAATGTCAAAGAATGAAATATGATTGGTTTGGCATGATCTCTTTTTAACAAATCCATGCTGACTTCTCGTTATTATTTTACTCATTTCTAGATGTTTGCAGATCTGTTTTTTGACTATATTTTCCAGTATCTTCTGGAGTATTTATGTTAGGCTGATTGTTTCTGTTTGTTTATGTTAGTCTATAGTTTCCTGGGTCTGTTTCTATCCCTTTTTTTTTCAAGATCTTTCAGTTTATCAGAGAGACCTTTGTGTAGCCCTGCTGGTTTCTTCTTGGATTTCTTGTTTTTCTTTTTCAGTGGTATTGTGCTGGACTGAACTTTTATGATAATATTTTCCCAAGCTTCTTGAGTTGTTTTCCCCTTTAGGATCTTCATCCAAGGAATTTTTCCCAAGTTCTCTCTAAAATCAGATCTTTTTAAAATCTAAGACTCTGGTATCATTATGTTTTATTGGTTGTGTTTGCATTATATTGCATGGTTCCTGCAGTCTCTCACTCTCTCTATCACTTCTTCTGTTTGTAAGAATTAAATCCAGTATGCCCCTCTAGTTCTTTCCTCTACCTTTTGGACAACAAAGTTGTTAGCTAGGTTGGTCAGGAACCTATTCAATTTCTCACTTGGTGTGGAATTAGTCTTTTAATTGATGTCAGGCTAATTGAATTCCCCCATTAATATTGCAGTATGTTTCCTACATATAGTTGTTAACTGTTTAGCAAAAAGGACATCTATTTCTTCTGCTTGGTTGGGTGGCCTATAATATACATTTATGTCAATGTCATTCTTTTTTTATTTTATATTGACCCATATGCCTTATAGTAGGTTTTTATGTTTGCTTTCATGCATTTCTGTAGCAATATAGTGTTCTTTTACATATAGTGCAAATCCACCTCCCCTCTTATGGGGTCTGGGTTTTTTTTTAACAGTTTGTATCTTTCTATCAGTATGTTGCAGTCATGGGTTTCATCCCACCAGGTTTCTGTAATTCCAACTATATTATATCTACCTTCATGTATTAATAATTCAAGTTCTCCCTGTTTGTTCCCCAAACTTTGTGCATTTGTATATAGGCACTTGAGATTTTTATGTCTGACTCTAGGTATGTTTCCGATGTCTTCTATTTGGTGTTTGAGCTTATCTTCCTTCCCATCCTGCAGATCCTAAAGATTACTTACATTTCCCCTTCAATTTTAGTTTAAGTTTAGTTAGTTTAGCCCTCCTAATAAGTTGAGCAAGTTGTTTCCCACAAACATTATTCCCAGTTTTTGTGAGGTGCAGCCCATGATGCCAAAAGCCCATCATGGAGACAGTGCAGATCATGGTCCAGGAATCCAAAGTTATTTTGGTAACACCAACCCTTTAGCTGGTGGTTCACTTCTAGAGCCCTTTGTTCCCTTACTGGATGTTGACCTTTTGTTGGCAGTACAGATAAAAAAAACTACTTGTGCACCTAATTCCTTAACTTTCCTGCCTAGCAGCTCATAATCACTCAATATTGTTTTCAAGTCTATTTTTGTGTCATTTTGTGTCATGTAGTAGTAGAAAAGGATCACCACTTTATTGGAAACTCCTGTCCTTCCTCATTGCTGTCCAAAGGATCAACCAGGATCCAAAATTCTTACCCAACATCACTTTGGGCTACACAATCCAGGAAAGCTACCTTGATACAAGAATGACTTCAGATGCTCTGCTGGACCTGATTTCAAATGGAGAGGCCAACATTCCCAACTACACCTGTGGGAAGTCAAAACATATCCTGGCTCTTCTTGAAGGGGCTGCCATGGACATCTCCATCCAGATTTCAACTATGTTGGGTACCTACAAAATCCCTCAGGTGTTTGTGTGCATGGAACCATATCTAGTTCAGTAATATGATTGAAATATTAGCAGCATAATATCCCAATGTTGATTGGTGACCCATGAATGCTAATCTTGTGGTCCGCTGGCAGCTTGCAGAGTTGGGAGCAGAATCGGACAGTGAGGAGGTTAAGGAGGAACACGAGACAGTCCTGGAGTCTGGGGAAGGCTCAGATGAGGGCTCTGCAGAGAGGGGGCCAAGGCCATCTGGGTGTTATGTGCTGCCTTCGGAGTTTCCAGAGTTGAACAGTAGGGAGTCAGAGGAACAGGCTCACCCTGTTCCCAGTGTGTGCATGTGCAAAGCTGCCAGAAGGCAAAAACAGTTAAGACAGAAGGGATGACTCCAGAGTAAGGCTTGGAGGTGATTGCCCTCTCCCCATAGGACATAAAGGAGGAGCAAAGGCACATGAGCCCTTGCAGGAAGCGACTTGGTTCATGCTGGTCAGTTTACATTCTGAAGCTCCATTCTGACACTTTGCTCCATGTGGCCTTGTTACACTAACTGCCAATTAAGTCTTTGGCAGCATTTCCAGGAAGATAAAGGCGTATCAGCCCTATCCCGAAGGGCTTTGGCCAGCCTACAGCAGAACTCACAACTCTTTGGGACTCAATATTGGATCTTCATTTGGATTCCCTCATTGTGAATGAACATAATTCACAGCCTTTGAAACAAAAAGAGGATTTTTGGGACTAAGTGTGTGCTTTTTACTGTATCAGGAAGCCCAGGTCAGAACAGCTAATTGTAAAAAAATTCTCCTTTAATAATAGCATTTGCAGAGCATTACCCAGCCCCTGTTGAGGTGGATTAGCCTGTCCTCCTTAATGGTTACTTTGGCACAATGAGTCTCTAGGGAGTGGGCAGCATACAAATCCTAATAAAGTGAAAGTGAACTTTTGGATGATTCAAGAGGTCTCAATCATTAGAAGAGAAATGGCCTCCAAAGTGAGATTCGTGCTTTTGGGCTTGGCAAAGTGAGGTGGGAAGCAGCTTCCCTGTAAAAGTTCCTTTTTGTGAAAAAGGTGGGGTACCTTTCCCTGAGATAAAGAGCATCATTTTAACTTTCAATTTGTATAGCTAACCAAATTGGCCTTGATCTGACCAAACAGAAAACCTTAATATCTCCCTTTCCTTTCCAGATCACTTTTACTTTTGCTTCATCTGTACTGAGTGATAAAACTCAGTTCCCTTTTCTCTATCGCTCTGTCCCTTCGGAAGAAACTCAGTACTCGGGGATTGTGAGACTCCTCCAGCATTTCAAATGGACTTTAATTGGGATCCTTGCTCCAGATAATGACGATGGGGAAATCTTCATGAGAACCTTAACTCCCCTGCTTATAAGGACTGGAATTTGTGTGGTTTTGTCAAATAAAATATCTGTGGCTGCCCACCATGTGACAATTGACTTAAATCCATTCTACAAATGGATGCAAGTCAATGTCTTTGTTTTCTTTGGAGAGCCAGGTACCTTTGTACAAGGAGTACTCTTTTTGCAGGAATTAGTTCAGATGGTGAAAGCATCCACTCGTGGCAAAGTCTGGATCACTACAGCTAGCTGGGATTTTATGCTGGATTTGAAATATTGTACACCTGATATTCTCTACACTTCTGCTTTTTTTTCCTTCTTCACCCTCCAAAAAAAATGGGCAACCCATGATTATTTTCACTTATTTTATGAATCTGTTGAGAGGTTTGTAGAAAAAGCATTTCATTGTTCATATTCAAAGCATCCCTTGGCCAAGAAAGGTTGGACCAGGTGCACTGAGAAAGAGAAACTGAAAGCCCGACTGACCCAGGAGGGGGAGGAAAAAAACTTATCTCTAGACAACTATCATATATACCACTCTGTCTGGGCTGTGGCACAGGCATTAAATGCTGCATACTCTTCTAGAAGCAGGAAGATAAAGAAGAAGGATGGAGACAAGCTGGAAGTTCATGGGTTGCAACCATGGCAGGTATTACTTTTTCCATTGTAGGGCTCTATCGTCCACTTCAGCGGTCCACAAGAAAATTTTGGTGGTACACAGAAAAAAATATTTCCATTTTTTTATATTGCATTAAATCAGGGCTCCTCAAACGATGGCCCCTGGGCCAGATACGTGCAATGAACATTTTTGTTGCTGCAGAGAGTCTCCCCCTTTGGGGTCTTTTTGTGTGGGTTGGAGTAGGGGAGAAATTCCGACCTGGGGTCTGCTTCTGTTGTAGGCCTTTGGGCGAAGGCTGGAGGGAAGTGCCACTGGTGGCAAAGAGACAGAGGACCTTGTTACAGTGGGACTGCATCACGGCGTGGAACTGCCTGACCATCTCAGCCCACTGAGCCTCCAGGCGCCGGTACCTGGCCTTACACTCCTGCAGGTCTTCCTTCTGCTTGGAAAGCCTATGCTCATAGTCCTCAGTGAGATGCTTCTGCTGAGCCTCCTTCTCAGTCAGATCCAATTTGAAATGAGCTGTTTGGCCAACTCTTTCTCATGGTAGCTGCTTAGCTCCAACTACTGCTTCCTGTTGGGGCCCTAAGGAGCCTGGGCAAGCAGCTGAGGAATGATGAGTGACATCAAGTTGGCCACTCCTATCAAGTCACATGACCATCTAGCCATGCCCACCCAGATCATATTAGTGATCCACAGGATTTAAAATTATGAATTTAGTGGTCCCTGAGGTCCAAAAGGTTGGGGACCTTTGCTCTACTTGACTGTCCTGTAATTCATGGACAGGACATATAGATGGAAACAATGTGGCATGCTGAGTTTTAAGAAAATGCAATTGCCTATCTCTCCTAGGTACAAAACAAGAATATTTCAAGTATGTATTTAAAAGTTCTAAAAGAAATTTGATTAAAATTATAAGTTCTTAAAAACTGTAGTTCAGGACACTGCCAAGTTAAGTCTGAACTTACAGCTATACCATATGTCCAACAGAGAGACTTTAAACTATTTGTAGTTTACTGGAGTATTTCTTTTTGTGCCCTTTCATTTCATACTAGAACAGTCTATTCTTTGCCAGTTTTATTTTTCCTGAAATGACATTCAGCTCAGTTTTATGATTATTAATATACAAACACAATGATTTGCCTTCTTAAAGGACTAGATCTCATTTGATATCTTCATATGTCTAAAAAAAACCTGTGCCACCACTCAAGTTTCTATCAGTTTTTCACCATAGGCACCATGATATAAACATGGGCAATATGTGTTCTCTTTTCCTTATCTTCCTTTGTCTCCTTCACCTTCTTCTCCATCTCTTCCTTTTGCTATTCCTCTTTCACCTGTTCCAGTTTCACCCCTTCCTGCAAAGCTCCCATTTTTACAACTCTTCCATGGATGGAGTACATTTAGATGAGAACAACAATGTGACAGCTGATTTGAATATTCTGAGCTCCATAATATTCCCTAATGGATCCATAATGAGAAAGAAATTTGGGAGTCTGAAAAGAGATGGATCCCTAGACCTCAAGCTTTTCATTGAGCAAGATGGCACCGCCCTCTTCAGCTTGCCGAACAAGGTAAGAGACAAAAGGTTTTAATTTCTAAAATTTTAATAACTTTACTGACTCAAATGCCTGCCAAATACTTATAACTACCTAATTTAAGACAACTTAATTCTATCTTATTCATGGTCTTGGGACAACCGGAAGGCTGCATCTTACAGAGGCAGTAGAAAAGCAAAGTCTTCAGGCAGTTTCTGTCAGTCAAGGTGCAAATGTAGAAACTTCCTTAGTATTTAATCAGACTGCAATTTACAAAGGACTGGCAGGGCATCCAGACCTCAGTCAATCAGAATAGAGTTGGACAGGACCTTGGAGATCTTCTAGTTTAACCCCATGCTCAAGTAAGAGACTCTATACCATCTGAGACAGATGACTGTTCAGTCTTTGTTTGAAAACCTCCAATGATGAAGCACCCACACTTTCTGAAGGCAAGCTCTTCCACTGTTTAATAGTTCTCACTGTTAGTAAGTTTCTCCTTAATTCCAGGTTGCTACTCTCCTTGATTAGTTTCCATTGATCCAGTCCATTCATGGAATAATCTCCTGGGAAACCCTGGAGAAGGAATAAAGAGTATAAAGTAGTAATAGAGAGTTGTGTCAGTCACCAGAAGAGGATATTTGTTTGAAGTTCCAAATTCAGGCCACAACTGAAGAATGACTTTATTCTCCTGAATCTTCATGGCCACAAGTAAATGAAATTAATCACATTTGCTTGATTTCTACTTTTTTTTTTCTGCTCAGCCCCTGCCTGCTTCCCAGTGTGTGGAGAGCTGCCACCCAGGTTTTGTCAAAGTGCCTCAAGAAGGAGAACCCCTTTGCTGCTATGACTGTCTTCCTTGTGCAGAAGGTACCATCTCCACTTCCGAAGGTGGGTGACGATGGAGGAAAAGGCAGATTTTGGAGGAGTTGTGTGTGTCTGTCTCTCTCTGTGTGTGTTTGTCTGTCCGTCTCTGTTTGTGTGTGTGTGTGTGTGTGTGTGTGTGTGTATGTATGTATGTATGTATGTATGTATGTATGTATGTATGTACGTACGTATGTATGTACGTATGTGTGTGAGAGAGAGGGGGGGGGGAAAGAGAGAGGGAGAGAGAATTGATACTCTGGGAATTGCAGCATCCACATGTTCATGTACCAAGACAACAAAAACTTACTGTGACACCAAGCCGTAGATTCCATCCCTCAGGACTGCATATGTCATATCTTGGTGCACTTAGAAAAAGGGTGGGACTTCTCTGTATCCTAGAATTTTGTTCAAATCTATAAAATTTGGATGGGTCGTCCTTTCTTTTGGTGATAGCCAATTCGGGATTTCCACATAGTGGATTTTTTTAAAAATTTTGAGCCATTTTTGCAATAATGCTCTTCTAATTAAATGATTTTGAAAGTATTTGTGTGTTTTATTTTTATCATCCCATAGCCTGCCTGCTTGCTAATCATGGCTTTCTAAGGTCAAAATTATTTTATTCTTTAGCTCTATCAAATCCTTCATCCATGTTATTGTTACTGCTGATGCATATAAATCCCAATTTGGTAATGCTAAACTCCCCTCTCCTTGCTGTCTTGCATTGACTTTAATTTAATCCTCGCTATTCGTCCCTGCCAAATGAACATAGCGGTTATTTTGTTTAATTCTTGAAATAATTTTTTACCCGGATTAATAGATGTGGCTTGCAACAGGAATAAGATTCTTGGTACAATATTCATTTTAATTATTGCTATATGTCCCATGAGTGAGAGCTGAATATTTTTCCAATTTTCTAAATCTTTCTTTATTTGTACCACTAATTTATTATAATTATCATCTTTAATTGTGGAACATTTTTCCAACACAACCCTAAGATACAGATATTTAATTGGTAGACAGGGAAATTTAAAAACAATTGAAGAATTGGCAGAACAGAACATGAAAATTGACTGGCTTATTTACCTCCAAATCAAAACTAAATACAATAATGCTACTAAATTAAATGACATCCAAACAGAACCACATGAATTGGATAAAATTATTCAAAGTGCAGATAGAAAGATGATAGGGAGAATATATAAATTTCTCCTGAAGTATAAAATGGAAGAGGAAATTGTGAAAGAACCAATGATAAAATGGGTGCAGAACTTTGACTATAATATTGAATTAGACAAATGGGAAAAATTTTGGGGAACAAACTTAAAAATGACATTATTGGTTGCATACAAGGAAAACCAGTACAAAATGTTTTACAGATGGCACCTGGCACCAACAAGGTTAGCTAAAATCTTAACAAATACCTCCCCAAAATGTTGGAAATGCAAATCAATACATGGAACATATTACCATTTATGGTGGGCTTTTAGGAAGCTAAAAACTTTTGGAAAAAGATCAAAAATTGGCTGGAGGCAATAACAGGGGTTAAAATAGAATGGAAACTTGATGTTTTTTTACTAGGAATAATGTCTGCAAAATACAAAAAAGAAATCCAGTATTTAATATCACATATAATTACGGCGGCAAGGATTGCCTTGGCCCAGAAATGGAAAAACAAATTAATTCCAAATGAAGATGAAATAATAAGAAAGGTTATGGATTGTGCTGAAATGGACAAACTAACTAAAGAAATCCAGGGAAAAGAAGAATCAGAATTCTACCAGATATGGGATAAATGGTATAGGTGGATGGAGGAAAGAAACAAGAATCAATGAAGGAATATAACAAAACTCAAAAATAATAGTTATGAGTAAAATAAGAAGGTTAAGAATGGTGAAATCCGAATGAAATACAATAGAAGGGGAAATAATATAAAGTGAGCGGTATTGATTGATAATTGCTATTAGAAAGAACAGGAAACCCCTGTTCGTATTGTATTGTGTAAATGTGGTGTACATCTAAGTTTTGTGTGTGCGTATTTCACATGTTTGTTAATTTAAAAGGGGTGGGACTTACATGATACCACTGTCACTCAATTTTCATCAGTCTGTTCCTATGAACATCAATGCTAGGGTCATTGGTGATATTCTGCCAGCAGCCACCAAAAGTGGACAAGGATACTGCTTTTCAAAGAGGAAACTTCACTGATCCTCAAGTTGGTAGAAATGTGCATTGAAAGAGCCATACACTGATTCATTACATTCATTCATTCATACCTTTTCATTTTGACATATAATTTCTATAAAATATGTCTAAACTATAGAAATAGGTGATTCCTAGATATATTTCCTTTGAATACCAGTTAAGTTCATTGGCATGGAGATTCCCTCATCCCCTTGTGAAAGGCTTGTGATCTAGGGGAGGTTGGTGTCCATTTCTCTAATTTCTTCCCATTTTGATCATGTTTATAAAGTATCCCCCTTAAACACATATGGAGGAGTTTTCACCCAAAACAGGCATTTCTCCAAGTGGAAAAATGAAATGTTGTACCAGCGATATTGTTTTACCTCTCCTCAGATGCAAAAAAATGCCTGAAATGTCCCGAAGATCAACATCCAAACATGGCCAAAGATCAATGTATCCCCAAGAAGATAACTTTCCTGTCCTACCAAGAATCTTTGGGGATCATCCTAGTCTCTTTTATTTTATGTTTCTCCATCACAACTGCCCTGGTGTTAGGGATTTTCATGAAACATCAAGAAACTCCCATTGTCAAAGCCAACAACCGGGATCTCTCCTACATCCTCTTGGTCTCCCTCCGGCTTTCCTTTTTGACTTCCATTCTTTTCATCGGTCAACCAAGGAAGTCCACCTGTCTTCTCCGTCAAACAACATTCAGCATTATTTTCTCACTTGCTGTCTCTTCTGTCTTGGCCAAAACCATCACAGTAGTGTTGGCCTTCCTGGCCACAAAGCCAGGACATACCATGAGGAGATGGCTGGGAAAAGCTTTGACCAACTCCATTGTAATTTCTGGTTCTAGTGCCCAGATTGCCATTGCTGCCATTTGGTTGGGAATCTCTCCTCCCTTTCCAGATTCTGACATGCATTCCCAGGCTGGAGAAATTGTACTGCAATGCAATGAAGGCTCTGTTGTCATGTTCTACATCACCCTGGGCTACATGGGCTTCCTGGCTGCCATCTGCTTCACAGTGGCTTTCCTGGCCAGAAACCTGCCTGGGGCTTTCAATGAAGCCAAGCTGATCACCTTCAGCATGCTGGTCTTCTGCAGTGTCTGGATATCCTTTGTGCCTACCTATCTGAGCACCAAGGGGAAATATATGGTTGCTGTGCAAGTGTTCTCCATTTTGGCCTCCAATTCTGGACTGCTAGGCTGCATCTTCATCCCCAAATGTTATATTATTTTACTAAGACCAGATCTGAACACCAAGGAACACCTAGCAATAAAAGTAAAATAGAGAATGCAACTCTTCTGGATTCATTTTTCAGGAATGTAACTTACGAAGAAAAATTGCCTGATTTTCAAATATTGGATAGTTACAAATTTGTCTGCACAAAAAAGTGTTTCATTAGGCTACATTACTTTTCTAAATCATATCACAATTTATTCAGGAATAATATTTGGGCTTTCATTGATTTAATAAGTCTGAAAGAGCAAAGGAAAAAGAGGGGCAGAGAGTGAAATCTGAAAGCCACCTTTTGATTTTAAACATAAGAGATTTACAGATATCCATAAGCTCCAAATAGAAACAAAGCTAAACAAAATCTTTTCTTTAATCAAAGCAATCAGTTTTGCCATCCTTGCCAGGTCCATTAACCTCACCATCTATTCTTCCACTGTTGGTATTTGTGACTCCTTCCATTTCTGTAGATATAAAGAGTTTTTGCTGCTGCTATAATGTATAAGAACAAAGTTCCATATATTTTTTCAATTTGTTTGTCCATGAAATCTAGAAGAAAAAAATTGTACATTCAATTGTACATTCAATTTGAGAATTCTCTGAATGTGAAACACATTTTATCCCATTTGGTCTCAGTATTTCTTAGCTTTCTTACATGGCCAGCAGATGTGATGAAGGTGTCTTCAAACTGCTTATATTTTCAACATACATTTGAAACATTTCTTTTCATTTTGGACAATTTTTCAGGTGTTAAATACCAATGATATACCGGTACATCTAATGAACTTTGTCTTTCAAATTATAATTCAGTGTAAATTTCACTCCACATATTCTCCCATTGGTCAAACATTATGTTGCATCCAAGGTTTATTACCCATTTAATCATACAGTCTTTGCTAAAGGTCTTTCCATAATCCATTCATCACACATATTTGTTCTTTTACGGATCCATTAAGAGGAACTGAGGAAATTCATCCTCTTAAACTTCTTGTCAACAATGGTATTTCTCTGGTGGACCTTTTTATGGAAAGCCTCTATTGAAACACTTCCCACACTCCACACATCAATGAGGTTTCCCTCCCACGATGATCCTATCTGGAATCAGATTAAGACCAAAATATTGGATCTTCATACATTCAACTTGATTTTATGATTGTTTTCAGGAATCTTAATTTTCTGTACAATCGGTAATATAGTAATATAGCCACTTATGATTTAATCTGCATCATATTTGTGTCTCTCTTCATTTTTTTTCATCTATTGCACACACTCAAGGAGAGCTATCAGTCAACAATCATGAACTCTAAAGTGGGCTACACTCTCACACAACAACAAAAAAGTGTAATTGATCATCTTGCTACATTCCTGTTGATAGCTTTGCCACTGCACAAAACTGTGACATGTACTGAATAACATATGTTTTCATTGTCTAATTTTGTGTTCTCTGTACCTTTATGTACACATACTTACACATAATGCATATGTGTTTTTAAATGTATTTGTTTATATATACATTTATCTCTCCCAGATTTAATTCTCCATAGTATTTCTCATTCTTTATTAATAAATATCAAGCTTAGAGTTTTAGTTCAAGGAATGATTGTTTGCCCTATCTCAGTGAATTTTCTTAGTTGTGTGTGTGGTTTTTTTTGGCACTATGATTGCAATAAAGCTGTTGAATTGTATAAAAGAACATCTGCAGGAACTCACAGTTTCTGCCAGAATGATCAAATCAGCCTCAAAAGGTCAAGCTGCAAGGTCCACCCCTTTGGGGCATGTCTGATGTCACAATGAAATTAAGAAAAGGTTTGTGACTATTTCCATCAATCTGGCCTTCCTTCCACAGATTTCCCCATATATTACCTGCATGCTCTCTAGGTAGCAACATGCTGGTTTCAATGGGTGTTTTTAATATGCTGCAAGTTCCTGATAGCCAGATTTTGATTTTCTAGATCTGATCTAGGTGCTCTCTGAAGATTGGAACACCATTATATCCACCATTTTGTAGTGGGTCCTTGATCTCCTGCTAAAAGCCAAATCTGCCCTAGAGCCAGAAAAAGTAGAGGAGACCCAGCCTGAGATCCAGGGTTGCCTTACAATAGCAATAGCAGTTAGGCTTATATACCGCTTCATAGGGCTTTCAGCCCTCTCTAAGCAGTTTACAGAGTCAGCATATTGCCCCCAACAACAATCTGGGTCCTCATTTTACCCACCTCGGAAGGATGGAAGGCTGAGTCAACCCTGAGCCGGTGAGATTTGAACCGCTGAGCTGCTGATCTAGCAGTCAGCCTGCAGTGCTGCATTTAACCACTGCGCCACCTCGGCCTTGACTCTCAGGGAAGAGCATTTGATTCCATTTAGGCCATAAACTTGTCCAATCTGTAGCCCACAGGCCATATGAAGCCCTGAGCAGCTAGTAATATGGCCTGACAAGATATAATAAAATGTTTTAAAAAAACAAAGGGAGTTTGTTATTTATAAACATTAACTATCTATACTACATATTGTATATGTAGCCCAAGACAGTCCCTCTTCATTCAATGTGTCTCAGGCAAGCCAAAGAGTTTGACTCCCATGATTTAGAATTTAAATCTGCTGTTGAAAGAAATGTCCTTCTGGGTTCATCGCCAAGTGGGGAAGAAGACACTGGAGACATGGAGGCTGCTTGGAAAGATGGTTTATTGTTGGACAGGGCCACATGGCTTGAGCCCTGAACAGAAAAGGTGATCACATGCTTCAATGTTTTTGGAGAAGAAGAGAAGGGCTGAAGGAGGAGCTTGCTAGGCTTTTTATACCCTGTTTAGTCCCACCTCTCTGTTTCCTGTTCCTGTGTAAGAAATGTATTCTGATTGGTTGTCAGACTCCCATGGGGCCATGCAGGGGCTACTCTCTAGGCTGTTTTGAATCCAGGTATAGGTGAGTTCTCAAATGCCATGTGATCAGTTGAGTAAAGTTCCAACATTCCTTCCCCCTGCAGCTGCAGTGGAGAAGTCTTTATTATGTAAAAGGGGCTAGCCGGCCTTTTCAATGGCCCAGTGGGGATGGGCAGGAAGATACAGGCAACTATTCTGTCTTTTAAAACTGTTTCTTTCTTTTTAACATCCAGATAAATATTCTGCCTTTTCAATATTTCCTATGATATTTCATTTTTCTGGGAGAGGGCTGGATGATAACTTCCCACACTGCAAAGGAGCATTTTCATGACTGCAGCAAACGTGGAATTTAGTTAACCAGTGTTGCTTGTTCTTTCATTGCCACATCTCAGCCTTGATTTCTTTCAAAAGAAAACCATATTTGCCCCTCCTTGATTAACATCCAAGGATGTGAAACCTTGAAAGTCAGTTCTTGTTTACAGGCTCACTTCTAGCTCTTCAAAGGAGCTGTGGCAGGTGTCCCACTTCTTCCCTATAATTTTGGAGGCACTGGGGATTTCTTCCTTCCTTTTTTCTCTCCAGGGAGTTTAATCAACTGCCACTTCAGAAAACAATCCTGTGAATGGCAAATATAAGGATTAATTTAAAAAAAAATAGTGTCCTACTCTGAACCAGAAGGCTCAAAATAGAATTCCTGGTTTGGTCTATGTTTTTGGTATTTCATAACTAATTTTAGACTGGCCTTTCTGCTATCAGGCCCCTTTTCTGCTGGAGATGCTTATTTAAAAATGCAATAAATCAGTCCTTCAAGAAATATTTCACTCCATTTCCAGATAAATGCTTACAAATATTTTAATCCATCTTGATTTAGGCAACCTCATGGACATACCTCATAGTCCAAGGCCTCAATGGCCCCTTTGGTCTTCTATAGTATTAGAATGCCATCCCAAGCTCTAAGATACCTTCCCTTTCTCTTTTCATCAAAATAATTAATGCCATCCCAAGCTCTAAGATACCTTCCCTTTCTCTTTTCATCAAAATAATTAATGCCATCCCAAGCTCTAAGATACCTTCCTTTCTCTTTTCATCAAAATAATTAATGCCATCCCAAGCTCTAAGATACCTTCCCTTTCTCTTTTCATCAAAATAATTAATAAAAATGTTGGTGAATACAGAATCCAAAGCAGAATATGACAACAAATTCAATTGTTCTTGTTTGTTTCAAGAAGACCAGTCAATCAGCCTTCTTTGGCTACATTTCTCAGCCAGCTTAATAACCACTACAGCATATTACCCTTACTTGCTAAATAGAATATTAGGTGTTCTTCCATTAAATGTTTATTGCATCTAGAACATCCATCCATCCATCCTAAAGAAGTTGCCCAATTAGGATATTTACTGTAACCCTTTCTTAACATCAGCTCTAGATGTATGGAATAACAATGAGTTCCACCCTTCTTGAATTTTCTGACATGACCTCATTTCTCCAGTGTTGTCAAAGATAGATCAGTCAGTCCATTTCAGAAGAGGGGGTAAGCTATTTTTCAAAGTAGCAGAAGGCAAGACAAGAAACAATGGATGGAAACTGAGTAAGGAGAGGAACAACTTATAACTAAGGAGAATTTTTCTAACAGTGAGAACAATTAACCGATGGAACAGTTTGCCTTCAGAAGCAGTGTGTGCTCTGTCACTGGAGAAAAAGAGACTAGACAGCCATTTGTCTGAAATTGTATATGGTCTCCTGCTCAATCTAGATAACCTCCAAGTTGTCTTCCAACTCTGTTTTTCTATGTTCTGTGAATGGATTATGAAAAGACCTGTAGCAAGGTCAGAATTCTTAATCCATGGAAGAGGTTCTGACAAAGTTTGAAATTATGTACATGGAATGAAATTTGAAATGATATCATTGGGAGAAGAATTACAGAACTGAAAAAGAGTTCAGGTTAACCTTCTTCATGTTTAATATTAGTTACCTGTCAGGCCTGCAGTTATATTCCTTTTAGGATTTTTGGCCTGCCACACTCTCTATTATTTTCCTATGCTGTTTCGTTAGTGTAGTAGTTGGGAGGGGGGAATAGAAAGGAGTAGAATTGTGGAATGTATTGTTGTCATTCTTTCCTAGAAGCCAAGGTCATCTTTTGTCTCCACACCTCTGCATCTGACCGGAACTAGATGGGTGGAAATGCCAGCGTGGCTGAAGAAGATTGGACCATATGATGGATTTATGGCTGTGTGAATAAGATCATGAACTTTCAACTGGGTGGAATCCCAGGAAGTTTTCAGAATTGGCATTTTCCACAGATGTGCCAACATGTCTTTCTTATTGAATTGGAACTTTAAGGATAGCTCTGTCTTGGACTGATTTAATTCTGCATGATATTTGGAATGCTGACATTACCTTTTCTGTGTGCCCCTTTACTTTTAAGGCTGGAGTTTGAAGATCATTTGCATTTTTGACTATAAAATTTGTGTCAACAGCAAAATATTGATTGTTGATGCCTTTTTTTTTCCTTTCCTCCAGTTTCAAAATAAAACTCATCTCAAAATCCAGTTTTCCTTAATGCATATATAACATATAGGTTGAATAAAGAAAGTTTGATGAAAAGGTAGGGTGACATGTAACAGTGTTTCAATATCTCAAGGGTTGCCACAAAGAAGAGGGAGTCAAACTATTCTCCAAAGCACCTGAAGGTAGGACAAGAAACAATGGGTGGAAACTAATCAAAGAGAGAAGCAACTTAGAAGCGAGGAGAAATTTCCTGACGGTGAGAACAATTAATCAGTGGAGCAGCTTGCCTCCAGAAGTTGTGAATGCTCCAACAATGGAAGTTTTAAAGAGAATAATAACAAATGGATAACCATTTGTCTGAAATGGTGTAGGGTTTCCTGTCGAAGCAGGGGGTTGGACTAGAAGCCCTCCAAAATCCCTTTCAACTGTTATTCTAAATTCAGAAGTATAAACATAATTTTAAAAAATCATAGCTATGCAACTTTCTTAGCCTGAAATATTAAAGTAGAGAAGGCCAATGTTACCACCATGCATTTATATAAAGCTGAACTTTGGGATTTAATTTATACCACTTCTAGAACAAATCCAATCACATCATCTAAGAAGTATCTTAGGGATGGATGAAAGGACTTCAACTGCTGTCCTGAGAGCTGAATTGGGAATTTATACAATTTATAAAATTAGGACATGTAATTTTTAAATGAAATTCATGATGTGGAAACTGTCAGTCTAAAAACTCAATTAGAACAAACAAATTTCAATTTAAAAAGTCTTAAAATGTACAGCTGACAAATTATATTAGGAACTGTAATCTCCCTGTCTTTTTTTACAAATGGAGAAAAAAACTAAGAAAAATGCTGCAGCACAAAGAATCCAAAATTTTCAAAACAGAGAAATATATAGCCATCCTCAGTAAAGTTGGCACATTTAAATGCATTAAATGCTACAAATGTATATTCCAAATTGCCAAGTATTGAGTTAAATCCCTTACAATGAATATACTCGTATTTGCGGAGCTCCAGAAATAGAAGAGATAATACATCTATTATTTTCAATGTAAATTCTATAAGAAAGTGGGAAATCAATATCTCAGGTTGCACTTTACAGAAACAACCTATTGGGATCTTAGTATTTAAAAAATGTATTTCCTGTATACTCAGAATGTATATACATATACATATATACATATATACATATATACATATATACATATATACATATATACATATATACATATATACATATATACATATATACATATATACATATATACATATATACATATATACATATATACATATATACATATATACATATATACATATATACATATATACATATATACATATATACATATATACATATATACATATATACATATATACATATATACATATATACATATATACATATATACATATATACATACATACATACATACATACATACACACACACACACACACACATATATATACACATATACATATACATACATACATACATACATACATACATACATACATACATACATACATACATACATACATATATATATATATATATATATATATATATATATATATATATATATGTTATATTTATGCTGATAAATAAATAAAGGGAGACTAGTATAGATCTATTTCAAGCTATTTAGCTCTCATCAGCTAGCCATACCCAAGTTTGGGAATCGAACCTGTGCTCTATTGCCTCCCAGGCAGGGAGTTAACCATTTGAGCTACAGAGAACGATATATATATAGGTCTTTGGTTATTCGGGTTTTCTCCCATGTAAAATTGGAGGTGTCTTGTCAATTTTACGCGGGAGAAAACCCGAATAACCAAAGACCTACATACTAACACCCGTGAAAACTGCTTCCTTTCTCTGTCTATCAGCTCATCATATATATATATGCCTTTTTTGGAAGGAAATTAGGGTCTGATTGTGGTAAATTTTAGGATTGTAAAGAAATACAATTTTTATTCTTTATGCTTATTCTATTGCACTATTTCTTAAAAAAAATCTACATTTACATGCTATTTACATGCTTTCTTTGGTGGTGCCTTGGTGGTGCAGTGGTTAAGAAGGCAGTACTGCAAGCTATTTCTGTTGACTGCGGGCTGCCTGAAATTTGGCAGTTCAAATCCCACCAGGCTCAGTGTTGACTCAGCCTTCCCTCCTTCTGAGGTGGGTAAAATGAGGACCCAGATTGTTGGGGGCAATAGGCTGACTCTGTAAACTGCTTCAAGGGAGCTGTAAAGCACCGTAAAGTGGTATATAAGTCTAAGTGCTATTGCTAAGGGGTGTATCTGTGATTTTTCACTACCATGATTTTCTCCAGCTACCATTTTTCATGTGGAGTCCCAAAGAACTTAAGGATCTCCAGAGGAGAAGTTGTTCCTCACCATAATTATCACCATCCTGATCTTTGAGACCTCTTCTGCTCCTTTACCAGTGATTGCCTTTGATGTAAACATCAGGCTGAATCACTTGTATCAGAAAAGGATAAATGCCACAGTTCACACTTAGACATTGAGACAGGCAGGGACTGTGCTGTGGAATGTACTTTCTCTCCTTTCCAGATGAAGCTCAGATTGTCTCTGTTCTTCATCTGACATTTCCATCTTGTGAGAGTGCTTTCTCTTCTTTTAATTCTTCTTTAGAAACAGGGAGGGGATTAATACAGCCCCATGAATTATGGAAGTCCTGTTTCTGCTTCTAATGCTGCTGTTGTCCCAGCCGGTCTTTGGGAAGCTTAGAATGAAGTGCCCACAGAATTTTGAAGGCCAAGATGGAAAAAAAGCGTGGAGCTTTTATATGCCAGGAAATCATCTCATTGGTATAGTGATGAGGGCATCAACTGTACAACATAGAATGTTAAATTTCAGCATGGATCCTTCCAATCAGATTCAATTGTAAGTTATTCAGTGTGATATTGTTGCTTTCCCTCCATATGCAGTTCTAATACACTCATTCTTTTCTTCTTCTTCCACTTACTTCTATATTTCAGGACCTGAGTAATTTCTTGAATCATTTTGATTTCAGTGAAATCCACCTTTTGGGGGTCTTATTTATATATGTTCATTTGTATTCAATACCTGAACTTAGGGAGAGAGGATGGCTTGTTTTTAGAATGGCTTTTCTAGGTCACTTATCAAAAATCCTCTTCCTATTAGGATAATTCCAGGTTAATGATTGAATTATTTTGTAATCTGCTACTGGGCTGGTGAAAATAAGTTCTGCTACAAAAAAATCATATGTTTTAATCCTAGTGGAGAAGTATCTCTATCCCATCTTCAGAAAACCTATTAAAATAAAATGGTAATGATCATTTGCCTCTACTTTTGGATCAGTATTGGGTTAAGATTCAATAAGTTTGTCAGGGAAAAGAGAATTAAATAGAAAAGGGTATTTTGTTATTCCTGTTGATGATGCTGATATTAACGTGAGCATTTTTTACACTAGTACACCATATGGTATGGATGGAGTGGTACGCTTTATGTTTAATATTCAAGTAATCAACAAAGATCACCAGCTCCTAGACAATCTCACACTTGGGTACAACATCCATGACAACTATGTCAGCACCCTTGCTACTTCAGAAGCCTTGCTGGACATACTTTCTACTGGAGAAGCCAATGTTCCCAACTACAGCTGTGGAAGGAATGAAAATCTTTTGGCTCTTGTTGATGCAGCTAACAAGGACATCTCCATCCAGATGTCAACATTAGCTGGCACCTACAAAGTCCCACAGGTTTGTGTGTAAGTTTATCTGGTAAAAGTGAGTGGGATGGAAGTGGGTGATCAGTAGCTCCAACTATAGCTTCTATATGGAAATCAAGAGCTGGTTTTCACCATGACCATTGTAGATGTCATGGTTGGGGACTGGGATCCACAGTGGGGTGAGGGAAGGGATCAAAGTGACATTATCCTCTCATGATGCCATCCTCATCATTTTGAGTGACATTGCTGCAAATTTGTGAAGGTGAAGAGTGGCTCTGTGTTCAATAGACTCATAGTGACCACTAGCATTAATTAACTGTGATATTAAAAAGGCATATTAGTCAACAGATCAACATGTTTTTATCCTAATGTATTAATGATCAAATTCATGCAAAAAAGCTTGAACAGCAATAGAGCTCTTGGAGAGGACACTCTGCTCTGAATTATTTAAAAAGAGTAACCCTGGAAAAAGTACAAAGAAGAGCAAAAAAGACAATAAGGGGTTTGTTGGCTAAACTGCATTATATACTAAATATGTTCAGTATAAAAAGGAGCAGACTAGGGATGATGTGTCAGTTGTCTTCCAATACTTGAGGGACTGTCACAGAGAATAAGGGATTGATTTTGTTTCTCCATAGCACCTGAGGTCAGGGCTAGAAGTAACGGTTGTAAGTTCATGACAGAGAGATTCAGTCTAGCATTAAAGAGAAATTTTCTGACAATGAGAACAATTAATCCATGGACTGGCTTGCCTCACTTCCATTAGTGGAAGTGTTAAAGAAGTGACAATTTGTGTGGAATGGTAGAAGATCTTTTCCTTGATAAGCATATTAGACTGGAAAGTCTCAAGATCCCTTCCAACTCTATGATCCTGTGAGTTGATTCACTATTGCCTTTGTCTTGAACCATCCAATTACAAAATGCATTGATCAGGGGAAACTAAAGTTTGCTGTCTTTATACATCTTAATGCAGAATTTGACATACTAAACAGATACATATTGTGGAGGAAACTGATTGTTCTTAAAATGGAACTCAAACTGTTGGCTTTGATCAAACTCTTTTCTACAAGCACTTGTTTGAGAGTGTATGTTGGGCTCAATGGAGCCACAAGAAGAAGGATCAATAATTACCAAGAGGTGTAGAGAAGAGTGCATATTTGAACCATTGTGATTCTATCTGCACATCTACAACTTTTTTATGCTAATGAATGAACCTGATCTACACATGCCTAAAGCCCACAATACCTAATGCAATGCCTTATAAACTAACAAGATAATTTTGTCATACTCATCATTTGGGTTGTGAAAGTTGTTAATAAGACTGGGATCCTACTGTCATAATAATTCAATAATTGTTAATAAATCAGTTTCAAAAGTTGTGGTCTTTAAAAATGTTATCATAGTCATAAATGGGTATCCGATGGTAAGTTAAAGAGAAAGTTGCACCTTTCTTTATCTAGGGGAAATTTTCTCTGAGACTGAATCTTGCATTTCTCATCATCATAGGAGCTCATTGAGGTCAAAGAGTGAGTGAAAGTACTTACATTAAAAATTCATAGTTATCCAGCTTCCTTATCCCCAATTATTAAAGTATATAAGGCCAAAGTTACCCCCATGTTCTTATATCAAGCCGATATTTGGGGTTTCAATAAGATATCACTAATAGAACAAACTTAATCAAAGCATCTGAGAAGTATCATGGAGGGGCATAAAAGGACTTCAGCTCCTGCTCTGAGAGATGAGTTGGGGATTTAGGTGATTTCTTCTTTCTCTAAAATCAGGGCACATCATTATTAGTACCAAATTAAAACTATGGAAAATGTCAGTCTCCCAAAATTGTGCATGTTAGAACAGACACAATTTCAATGAAACACCTCTTTGATTATACAATTGACAAGTTATATTAGGTACTGTGGTCTCTGCATCTCTTGTACAACTGGAAAAAATAACAGTATTGATGCATAATGAATTTGGAAGATAGAAGCAGAAAAAAATGAAGAAATCCTCAAAATTACATATAATAGATATCTTTATTGGAATAAAAAAACATAGTAGCTATCTGCACATATGAGTCTAATTATAGTAAATTGTTGGGTTAACATTGAAATATGATTTGCATTCTTTATTCTTTTTTTTACTTCTTGTATTCCATTTTTAAATATAATCTTGTTAGTATGCTCTGTTTAAAATTTTAAACAATGGTGAATCTACAATCTAGTCTAATGTGTTCACTGGGTCCAAGCTGGATTTATTAAAAGCTGATATTTTGAACTTGATCTGACCCCAAATATAACACAGCATTCTTCATTGCTTTCTCAGATCCAAGATAAAATGGCTTCAGAGGCTATGAGTGATAAAACTCAATTCCCTTTTTTCCACCGGATGCTCCCCAAAAAAGGGATTGAGTATCCAGCAATTGTCCAACTGCTCCTCCATTTCAGATGGATTCTGATTGGTCTTTTTATTTCAAATACAGAGAATGAAGAGAATTTCATGAGGACTTTTACTCCTATGCTTGTCAGGAATGGAATTTGTGTTGTTATCTCACAACAATTGTCACTGACTGGCCATACAGCACCCCTCAAGGATGCCCTCTCTAAGTGGAGAAAAGTCAATGTCTTTATTCACTTCGTAGGATATGACTCCATTGTGGAAAAACTTCTTCCTTTCCATTTAACGCTTGAAAATTTGCCAGGACCCATCGAAGAGAAAGTCTGGATCACCACAGCTTTGGGAAAATATGCAATAAAACGGCATAGCTCTTTGAAATACATCCATAGTATTTGGAGCTTTGGCTTTCTTTCAAGGGAACGTGAAAACGATGGTGCCTTTGAACGCTATTTCTTTATAGATTCCCAGTTTGAAGAGCAGTCTTTTCACTGTTCTTTTTCAAAGCACAAATTTTCTGTCAAAGGCCGGAGAAGATGCACCCAAAAAGCACCACTGGAGACCCAAAGGAAAAAGAACAGTCTCCCATTCCGAAATAGTGACTATGTTTTCTTTACTGTTATAACTCTAGCACATGTCTTGAAAGCTGCATATTCCTCCAGATCCAGGAGGAGAATGAAGGAGGGTGAAGAGATGTTGGCGGCTCAAAGGCTGAAGCCATGGCAGGTATGGAGGACCTAGAAGGATTCATCAAACTTAGTTCCTTCCGAAAAGGAATCCCAAGAAGAAGGAAGGGAACCCTATCAATCTCCTTGTACTACAAAAGGCCAACTGATTTGCCAGTCTAATCCATCAGGGGACAATGTTCCAAAGAGCTGGCAACATATATATTTTGATATTAAACACTATTGCATTTAATATCAAACAGCCATGATGGCACAGTGGTTAGCATTGCAAGACATCTCACTGCTCACTGCCAGGAGTTCAGTTCTGACCAGCTCAAGGTTGACTCAGCCTTCCATCCTTCCAAGGTTGGTAAAATGAGGACCTAGATTGTTGAGGCAATATGCTGACTCTCTAAGCCACTAGGAAGCAGTATATATCTATTGTTATTGCTAATTTTCAAAGGATGCTTGCATTTTTAAATATATTCATTTCTTCGCAGGACAAATCTGCATGCCCAAAAGGGGGGTTGCTGTTGATCTCTACTCCCCCTCATATATGTATGGAAACTTGTTATTTTTAAAACAAGATCAAATTAGTTTTGTTTCAGAATTGTTATAAATATTGCGTCAAAAAAATCACAATTGCTATGCTATATTAATGACAGTATAATCATTAATAACATAATATAGTCTGAAGAACAGATGGCCAAGGGCTAATTATTATTCATAATTTCACGAGAAAGATTTAAAAGATTGGATAATATTTGAGTACACTTTAGTAGGTTTTTATCCACTTATTTATCATGCCACCCAGGCTTCACTTAACTTGGTTCCTAATCACCACGTCATGAACTAATTTATCAATATTTTGCTGAAATCAACATTCCCATCATCTATTAAGGAATTGTATTGCAATGTGAGAATAATTCTTGTGATGGGGAGAAGAGATGTTGCTTAAGGGATGATCAGAGAAAAGGTGGGGAACCAGAAGCTGTGTAATGGGTAAAGAAAGAAACTCAGAAAGGATCCTCTCTAAGTTTTCAGGTTGAAAAAAAGAATTGGCGGAAGATTTGTACTTTCAGACTTGTATAATTCTCTCAGTAGCATTCCAATACAGTACAATTATGTAGCTCATATTATCGTGCTTCTTGTCAAGTCTACCTGGGAATAGATTAGCTTGGCAGCCTTCGTCTTGCAAAACCCATACATTCTTGTTTCCTAGAAGTTTCTGAATAATTTTGTTGTTATTCAATTTATTTGACAGCTGCTCTAGTATGATCCTTATACTTGAGGAAATGTATTACCATAATTATACAGGCAGTCCTGTTGTTGTTGTTAAGTGAGTTTTGACCCATTTTATGACTATTCTTGCCACAGTTGTGAAGTGAATCATTGAAATTGTTAAACTGGTTGTTAAGTAAATCTTCAAGGTGCTAATCGTTACTTATAAAGCCCTTCATGGCATGGGACCTGGGTACCTGAGAGACCGCCTCCTGCCAATTACCTCCCAAAGACTGATTTGATCGCAAAGACTAGACCTTCTCCGGATCCCATCTGCCAGCCAATGTCGGCTGGCGACCCCCCGGGGGAGAGCCTTCTCTGTTGCAGCTCCGGCCCTCTGGAACGAGCTCCCCATGGAGATCCGGACCCTTATGACCCTCCAGGCCCTCCGTAAAGCCACTAAGTCCTGGCTGTTCCGGCAGGCCGGGGGCTGTTGAAGTATTCAGCCCCACGGTAACTATGAATGTTGTTGTATTTTAAATTGTTGCCTGTCTTATTTATTCCCTTTCCCCTTTTTATTGTAAGCCGCCCGGAGTCCTCTGGGAGTGGGTGGCATACAAGACCAATAAACTATAACTATAACTATCTGGCTTTTCCATTGACTTTGTTTTGTCAAAAGAAGATGATGAGGTGACTCCAGGATACTGCAACCATCATAAATATGAAGCAGTTGCCAAGCATCCAAATTTTGATGACATGACCATGGGGATACTGCAATAGTCATAAGTGTGGGAAATGGTCATACGTCACTTTTTTCAATCCCATTGTAACTTTGAACAGTCACTAAAGGAACTGTTGTAAGTCGAGGATTACCTGTATTTTGTCAAACTAGATGGCATTTTGAAAGTATATCACTGATAAACTTTGCTCAAACTTTTTTGTTCACTTATAAAGATAGTGGTAACACTTCTCCTAATTAAGCATATTTGCATTTTTAAAAACTGTAGAAGAAAGATACAAATGTGAAGAGGCCACATGAGATTTTTTTTAAAAAAGGTTTCTGCTTTTAAAATTCCTGGATGTGTCTTTTCCAGTTTCATCCATTCCTTAAGAATAATGAGTTTTGCAATCTTTCGTGGGCAAAACTATACTTGGACCAAAATGGGGATGTTGTAGCTGATCTGGGACTTCTCAGCTTGTTGGTTTTCTCCAACAAGGATTCCATCCACAAGAAACTGGGGAGTTTTGAAAGACAGACACTTATTATCAACCAAGATGCTCTATCAGAGCTAAATTTGCTCAACAAGGTAGGTTAAAAATTGCTGTGTTTTCTCTTTTCTTCCCAAAGATTTGTGCTGCTAATAGCATCAGGTCATATGGAATATAATCATGACTTATATGGACTATAGCCTTTTGAAATGGGAAATAAACCTTGTATTGTCCAGATTGAGGAATGTGTCCCTGAATGAGCAGGTCCATTATCTATGAAGTTTAAGTCTGGCCAGGTTTATCTAAGAAAACATCCAAGCTCAGAGATCACCAAGAACCCCTCATTTCAACCCTGAGCTACCAATATTCTTCTTTATTGGTAGAGATATCCATGACACTTTTTCACTGCACCTTGATAGAGCAATAGACCTTTCTAAGAAGGTCCAAAGATTTCAGTTCGCATGAAATCATAAAGACTCTTCTGATGTAAGATAATGGTCTGACCTAGCAAACTGAAGTGAAACAAGACTTTGATGCAAAGAAAAGCCCTTCCTTGTGAATCCATTCAGAGATTGTTCTCCCAACAGCCATCAACCAGTGGAGTAGCTTGTCTCAAAAGTTGTAGGTACTCCGTCACTGGAGGCTTTCAAAAAGAGACCGGACATCTCTGAAATGGGTATAGAGTCTTCTGCTTGAGCAGAGGGTTAGACTAGAAGACTTCCAAGATCCCTTCCAACTCTATTATACAAATCAGAGTTTACAGATTAAGAGTTGAAAGAGACCTTATAGGTCATCTAGTCTAACCCTCTGCTCAAACAGGAGATCCTACATCATTTCTGAGAAATGGCAGTTCAATCTCTTTTTGAAAGTCTCAAGTGATGGAGCTCCCACAATCGGCAAAGGCAAGCTGTTCCATTGGTTGATTGTTCTCACTGTCAGAAAGTTCCTCCTTATGTCTAGGTTAAATCTCTCCTTGGTCAGTTTCAATCCATTATTCCTTGTCTGGCCTTCAGGTGTCTTGGACAATAGCTTGACCCCTTCCTCTCTGTGGCAGCCCCTCAAATATTGGAAGACTGCTATCATGTCTCCCCTGGTCCTTCTCTTCACTAAACTAGCCATGCCCAATTCCTGCAACTGTTCTTCATTTGTTTTAGTCTCCAATCGCCTAATAATCTTGGTTGCTCTCCTCTGCACTTTTTCTAGATTCTCAGCATATTTTTTATTGTGTGGTGACCAAAACTGGATGCAGTACTCTAGGTGTGATCTTTCTAGGACTTTATAGAATGATATTAGTATCTCACTTGATCCTGTATCCCTCTGTTAATGCAACTTAGGGTTGCATTGGCTTTTTTTGGCTGCCGCTGCACACTGCTGGATCATATGCTATATTCTATGTTCTATCTTTCCATTTCTATTTTTTGCTTAGAGTTGTTTCTTGAAGGAAGGAAGGTAAGTTCAGGGAATGGACCACCAACTTCCCTTCCTCCCCTGTTTGCAAATTCTACTGGTCAGAAGTTTCTAAACCACAGTTTTAATCTAGTTTAATAAATCAAATAGCATAAAAAACAATAATTCTTTTAGAATATTTTTTTTGTAAAATTTAATATAATAAGGTCACCATACTTTAAAATCATAGATATGACATATAAAGAATGGAAGAATCCCTGTTAATAAAGACCATGAGTATGTAGCCACTGTTGCCATGTACTGCTGAAACCCCTCCAGACTTTATTTAGTAAAATAAGTCTTTATTGCAATGAGTTATTCCAAAATTTCAAAGGGAGGAACTAAATAAAGAATCTGTCAGTAGTTGCATCTTCTACATCTGTTTGGAATTAAGCAAAAAAATTATATTTAATTAACTGAAGCCCAGTGACTACTGGGCTAATGTTCATTTCTACATCTATTTTCTATAGATAATTAGTACTAACACATTTTCTTTGGTAATTCCTTATTTCTTTGCTTAGTCTGTTCCACAGTCCAAATGTGTGGAAAATTGTCGCCCTGGATTTGTCAAGCGAAAGCGAGAAGAAGAGCCAGTTTGCTGTTATGACTGTGTTCCTTGTCCAGAGGGGACCATCTCCACTCAGGAAGGTGGGTGACACCAAAGAAAATAACTGTCAAGAAGAAGTGGCTTAATCCAGAGCATTTTCATGAAAATGCAAGTTAAAAGAAATTAGAAGAAATATTAAAAGAAAAGTAGTATTGAAACGCACTCTACCTGGGCCTCTCCTTAAGGACCACTGAAAAAATGTCACTAATCTATAAGGTAGTGTAGACAACTAAATATTCACCTCATTACACACATATTTACAATGTTCCTAAGGGTCATTTCAGATTATTTGGAAGACTATCTCAAAGGTGCTTTTTCAAAAGGCAACTGGTCTTTCTTTGTGTTTCCTTAAAAAAACATTTTGTTTCTCATCCAGAAAGCTTCCTCAGTTCTGACTGAATGGTAAATGGAAGGATTTATGTTACTTGCAGTCATCTGGTCATTAGCATTCTCTCTAAGAGTCATTGACGTCACTTGGAGGTTTATCTATTCCTGCAGGGTCACCAAAATATTGTAAAGAGGTGTGAAACCGTGGAATTGCTGAAAGGACTGTGTTGGAGACCAGGGGTAGATGATAGCAATAGCAATAGCAATAGCAGTTATACTTATATACCGCTTCATAGGGCTTTCAGCCCTCTCTAAGCGGTTTACAGAGTCGGCATATTGCCCCCACAATCTGGGTCCTCATTTTACCCACCTCGGAAGGATGGAAGGCTGAGTCAACCCTGAGCCGGTGAGATTTGAACCGCCGAGCTGCAGAACTAGATGTTGTATCCCTCCCCCTCTTGTTGAAATAGGGCTGTTCAATTTTAATGTAGATGGCCTTTCTGGTCCCTCTTTCAAACCAGCGGTTTACTCTGTCCAGAATGTGGGCTTTGATGTCCTCAGAATAGTGACCTGTCTTCAAAAGAATGACTTTGAAAGACAAAGTCCATACCCATTCACATTATAGAGGTGACCCTAAGGACAAGTGACCTCAAAGACTTGCAGAGAGAGTGCTTATAACCAGATCACTGCAAGGAATATAAATTCTTCCATTCTTCATCATTCAGTCAGAACTGAAGATGCTTCTTGGATAAGAAACAAAACATCTTCAAGGAAAATGGTATAGGTTCTCCTGCTTGAGCAGGGAGCTGGACTAGAAGACCTCCAAGGTCCCTTCCTGCTCATTTTATTCCATAAAAAGTCCAATTGCCTTTTGAAAAAGCACCTTTGGACAACTGTGACCTGGATGACAGAGAATCCCCATAGACATTTGGAAGACTAGCTTTCTCTGCCAAGCAAATAAAGTTCACAAGATCAATATCTTTTAGGTTCAGTATATTAAAAAGTGCCTAGAACAAATGAAAATATACTTATTTATTTCAGTGGAAAATGCTGCTGGTATCAGGTGTTGTCTCAATAAGATATTCCCTAAAAGATAAAAGCATAGAATGTTAAAGAAATATTGTTTTTTTCTTTTCAGATATGGAAAAATGCACCAAGTGTCCTAATGATAAGTATCCAAACGAGGACCGAATCCAATGTATCCCCAAAGTTATCTCCTTCTTGTCTTATGAAGAATATCTGGGCATCATCCTGGTCTCCTTTGCCCTACTCTTGTTCCTAACTACAGGCCTTGTTTTAATCATATTCATAAAATACCTAGAAACTCCCATTGTCAAAGCCAACAATCGGGACCTGTCTTATATCCTCCTGGTCTCCCTCCAGTTTTGCTTCTTGTCTTCTTTTCTCTTTATTGGTCAACCAAGCAGAACCACTTGCCTTCTCCGACAAATGTTTTTCAGCATCATATTCTCAATTGCCATTTCTTCTCTCTTGGCCAAAACGATTACTGTAGTGCTGGCTTTCTTGGCCACAAAACCAGGAAACCGAGTGAACAGATGGTTGGGGAAGAGCTTGGCCAACTCCATCATCATTTCTTGTTCTGCTGTCCAAATTATCATCTGCTCCATCTGGCTTGGAGTTTCTCCTCCATTCCCTGACTTTGACTTCCTTTCCCAAACTGAAGCAATCATCTTGCAATGCAATGAAGGCACTGATGTCATGTTCTACATCACCCTTAGCTATATGGGCTTCCTGGCTGCCATCTGCTTCACAGTTGCATTCCTGTCCAGGAATCTCCCTGGGGGTTTCAACGAAGCCAAACTGATCACCTTCAGCATGCTAGTCTTCTGCAGTGTCTGGGTGACTTTTGTTCCAACCTACTTGAGTACCAAAGGGAAATACATGGTGGCTGTGGAGGTGTTCTCCATATTGTCCTCCAGTGCTGGGCTGCTGGGCTGTATCTTCATCCCGAAGTGCTATATTATCATTCTGAGGCCAGACCTGAATACCAAGGAGCAGCTTACAACAAGAAAAAATGTCAACTTGTGAAATTGAGCAATTCCCATGCTCAACATTTTCCAAGATAACCTAGGAAAAGATCAAAGCTGTTCTCCATCCATAAGTTATTTCAATGATTTTGCTTGAAATAATTAAAGGGCAGCTGGAGGATTCATGATTATCAATAATAGAATTCTATGATTCTATGAAGTTAGTGTTATGAGAAAAAGAAATTCTTGGAATAGTAAGAAGGTTTTAACAAAATAGAAATATGGAAGGATTGCATACCTTGACAAACTCAATTGTTGGTACTTTTTGTTAAAACTGCTAAGGCAATGCAATTGTTTCTTTTTATTTACACAATAACTCTTTCTTGATGATAGTAGCAGAAGATTAGTGGGGAAGTAACAAGGCTTGATAATTATGAATATTCATGATCTATTAAGTACCCATATATATATATCATTATCATTTTGTCCTCCTTTCCTGAAATGTATCAATATGAGTGCATCCTGTTGTATGTAGGATTTTCTCCCACTATTTTGGGGAGTGAAATTCCTCCAATGTCCACTGAATAAATAATTACTGCAATAAGCTTGGATTGTTGATTATTTTGGGTGCTGCATTTGATTGTCCAGAAACTGATGTCTGCAGTAGGATTCACAGTCTTCAAACTGTAATCAAGGACAACAGCTGGGGTGCCTGTATAGGGTGAGCGTCATGAGATTGCTCCCATGATCCTTCCTGCTGTCAAATCAAGGCATCATTTAGGATGGTGTCGTAAGGCAATAATCTATGTCTAAAACTCTATTTTCTTTAGGGAGGTTTGTTGGATGTATTTTGACTCTCTAGGCAGCTTACAGAGTCAGCATACTAGTCCCAACAATCTACATTCTTGTTTTACCAACTTTGAAAAGATGGAGGGTTGAGTCAACCTTGAGCCAGTGAGGATCAAATTTCTAGTTCTGTGGGCAGAGTTTGCCTGTAATGTTGCATTCTAACCATGGCATCACCAGAGCTCTGTATATTATTGTCATCTTGTTCTCCCAGGGCATGGCTGCTGAGCTGCTTTTCATCCCTAAATGTTACTGTCAGCATTCCAAATACCATGAAGAATTAAATCAGAGTCGAAGGCAAAACTATGCTTAAAGTTCCAATTTAATAAGGCAGGCATGTTGGCATCATGCTGTGGGATTCCAACTCTGGAAGTTACATCAGAATCCCACCCAGTTAAAAGTTCATGATCTTGTC
Organism: Thamnophis sirtalis; assembly: GCF_051295495.1. Lineage (NCBI taxonomy): Eukaryota > Metazoa > Chordata > Lepidosauria > Squamata > Natricidae > Thamnophis > Thamnophis sirtalis. Next base: position 4,097,206 of record NW_028261383.1, read on the forward strand.
TCCACACCCACAATCCATTACATGGTCCAATCTTCTTCTTTCACACTGGCATCCATGCCCAGCTTCTTCCTGTCAGGTGTACTGGTGCGGAGACAAAGGATAACCTTGCTTCTAGTAAAGAATGAAAAACAATACATTCCACAATCCTACTCCTTCTATTCCACCCTCCCATCAACTATACTTAAGGAAACAGCATAATGAAATAAGAGAAAGTGTGGCAGGCCAAAATTCTAAAAGGAATATAAATGCAGGCCTGACAGTTACATTATTTTATTAAGGGTAGCTCTGAACACCAAGGAAAGTCTAATAATAAAAATAAATCAGAAAATCTTATTTAATTCAATGTATATCAAGGAACATAAAATGCCCTTGATATTCCATAGTATGGGGTATTACATACAAATCTGAAGAGAAAATACTGTATTGGTTTATTTTCCGTTTCTAAATCATCTCACAGTTTACCGAGGTGTCTTAATCAGCCTTGCACTGATTTAATAATACTGAAAAGGCAAAAGGGAAAGAAGGCAGGCTGAGTTCATGTACTTTCTGGGGACATAGAAATGCTGCTCTATAAAAGTAACCATATCAAATGAACTCTTTCTCTGCCTCAAGTAGCTTGCACTGTGTGCTCTTTGGAAGATCCAGCCTGAATTTGAACCACAATTTTCTTCTAATTATATGCACAACAAAATGTCAAACAAAGCCAGGGTTTGTGTGCCATGTTTTCTGTTTTTCAAAGAGGAGCTTGCAAAAGAATCATCTAAAGTTGATCCAAGCATCTAAGGATCATGAGTGAAATTCATACATAGAGATCACATTTGAGCATTAAATGTCATTTCCAGGAAAGAGAAGAGAGGGAACCCACAGTCTCTTCTATCAACTGTCACTCCTGCTGCAGCCAACTGTCACTGATCGGAATCTTTATTCTGTTGCTAGGCAACTAACCTAAGGGAACCTCCCTTCTGCTCTTCTTTTTCCTGGGCCATTATAAGTCAACATTTCAAGACTCAAACAGCAATCTTTTCATATCCTCTTCTAGATTTCACATTGTTTAATTAGATCACCATTAACCATACTTTGAGTTCTGAAACATATATAACAACTTACTTTCTTATTTTTTAAATATCTTAGCATTTTAAATTCAAATTTATTTATTTATTTTTCATATTTTTAACCACCCATCTTCCTCAGATTGCCAGATTGTTTCCTTTGTATCCAGCTTGTTTTTTATGTTCATTATGTTGTTATAAATATTCTATTGCATCCAATACAAATCTGACATTGTCTTTCGTCATTTAGGTAAGAATATAAACTGACCTTCATGAATAAACTGTTGTAATTTGTTTTATATTCAGTCTGTCAAAAATAATGTAGACACTTTATAATCATGATTCAGTAATGAAATTGGTTTTTAGTTCTTATGATATCTTTTTAATATAGTGTTGCCTTTAATTTCAGGCCTTGTTATTAGCATTTTAAAATATGATATTACCACTTTTAACATGACAGTCTAGGCTTCTTTTTCATGTTAAGAAAGCATCTTTTTGCCTTTTTAACCAAGGCTGTTTCTTTGGTACTTGTGAGAACTTGCTTTTTCAGCAATTGCACCATTGGGTAAGTATTCTGAAAGTCCTTGAATACATTTGCAAATTTCAATAAACATAGAAACTCAGCTGAGAAATTTAAGGTAACTCAAACCCATTTAAGGTGAAATAACTTGTTGAATGTTATGTAGAATCAAAGTTTTCTCTTGTCCAAGTCTCACAGTAATCAATGGTTTTATTATTTGATCATTTACTTTCTGATATATCACAAATATCAAATGTCTGTATCATTTGTTTCTGTACCCTATAAAAGTTGAAACTCCTCCCACTTTATAAATGTTTTTGGCTTTCCTTTAATGTCTTACTGATTCCTGTTTTGACTTAGGCCCATGATGACGAACCAGTGGTGGGATTCAAATAATTTAACAACCGGTTCTTTGCCCTAATGACCAGCTGGGTAGCTGGGCTTGGTGATCATGTGACTGGGTGGGCATGGCCAACTCAACATCACTCACGTCGATGGGCGCTTCGCCTTAGCTGGGACAATGTAATAAGGGTTAACCGGAGAGGCAGTTTCTGTAAACAGGGCATCTGTTTCCTTCCTGCCTTCCTTACAGGATTAGCCCTGTGAAGTGGAAAAAATCAAAATGAGATTTCTTCCAACTATCGGTTCTCCGAAGTGTTTAGAAAGTTAACAACTGGTTCTCCTGAATAGTTGCGAACTGGCTGAATCCCACCACTGTGGCAAACCTATGGCATGCATGCCAGAGTTGGCATGCAGAGCCCTCTCTCTGGTCACACGCACTATCACCAGCTGCTCTCCCAGTTTCCAGCACTCCCATGTGCACAAAGACCAGCTGACTGGTGTGCAAATGCATGCTGGAACCCAGAAGAGCAGCTGGGGTTTTTTTTTTGGTTTTGGCATGCACGCATTTGTGTGCATGTTCTGGTTTTCACACTTGGTGCCGCAAAGGTTTGCCAACACTGACCTAGGCAAAGAAGCTCCTTTGCAAAGCTAACAGTCTCTATTTCAAATTCAGGCATCAAGTTCTTATCAGCTCCAGGCTAATCTCAGGATACCTGATTTTGGAGCCAATACCTTGACTCTGGAGAAGGATGCAGTAGACGCCGTTCCCTCAACAATACAGTTTTTTATAATTACTTAAGCCAACCCCTTTTAGGACATCTATGACCTTATTCATGTTATTTGAAATCACCCAATATTACCTAGCTAGCATCAGTATTACTGTATATACTCGAGTATAAGCCTAGTTTTTCAGCCCACTTTTTGGGCTGAAAAAAGCCGCCTCGGCTTATACTCGAGTCAGTGAAAAATTTGCCCGAAATGGAGGAGAAAAAGGGGCGGGGCCATGCCGCTGGGTGACACTCGTGAATGGCCCAGTGCCCCTGTGAGTTTCCCCTCCCTCTGTGTCAGTTTGCCGCGCAGCGCGCACCGCACCATCCCCCCTCCTCACGTTCTAATGTAATGCAGGGCTGTCTTACGATTCCCCTTCCTCCCCCTCCTGCCGCTCTGCAACGATGTCCCACCTCCTCCTTGTTATGGCAAGCAGCCACATAGTGATGTCCCACCTCCTCTGGTACAGTGATCCAATGATAGGAATCACTGTGCCGTGTGTCATAGGAGGCGGGACATCGCTCCCGCGGCTGCACGGGACATCATCATCACAGCGGGACATCAGCATCATGAGGTGAGTGAAGTATTTCATTGAATACACCGCTAGTTTACTGTTTTTCTTTGAAATAAATATTCAAAAACATTATTGGTATCTATTTTTATTTTTGAAATTTACCGGTAGCTGCTGCATTTCCCACCCTAGGCTTATACTCGAGTCAATAACTTTTCCAGTTTTTTGTGGTAAAATTAGGTGCCTCGGCTTATATTCGGGTCGGCCTATACTCGAGTATATACGGTATCTAGCACCAATCATCATATTTTGTTTTATTTTATTATTTCCAGTGGCAATTAGTACATTATATCAAAATAAGTACACTGATCTCCAAAATTCTCTTTTCCCAAATCTTTGCCCTTATTCCATAATATGTCTCACTTCAGCAACCATTCTTTTGTAAGCATTATTGACCATCCTTGCAGTCTTCGAAGTTACTAAGTATCAATGCCCATCTGCGTTTACATTTTCGCTTCTCAATATAAAAATATTAGGGGAAGGGGGCTTTTAGCCTTTCCATCAGTTCCTGCCCAAAATCTGGACCAAGGAAAATGAGTAAAGATCCAGCATGAGTAGCAGGTCTCTTGTTCACCTTGTTTCAGTTGGATATGCTCAAATTCAGATCTGTTGCATTGCTTCCATTTAATATCAAGGTTTATGAATGCACTTTCTCGGCATTTTGTTCTCAATGTTCTCATCTTCCCATTTACGCCCTGCACTTTATATATTGTAGTGTTTTTAATCTTGCCATTTAGCTCCTTCTTAAATCCAAGTGTGTGGAAAGTTGCCCACCAGGATTCTTCAAGGTGCTTCAGGGTGAAGATCACATTTTTTAAAAATCCCTGTTTTATTTCTGCTATTTGTGTTTCCTTCCCCAATTTTGAAAACCGAGGACCTTGGAAACAGCCCTTTTCTGTCACAACACCTGCTCTATGAAATAACATCCTCCCTGAGACTTGTTGAGTTCCAATCCTGACCTTCTTTAAAAGACCATTTAAATTTTAACTATATCCCCAAACATTGCATTAGAGTGGATCTGACCTCTTGTGTGCTATGGCTACTTTCAAGCTTTGTGGAATGTTTTAAATTAGATATCTGCTGTTCTTTTCTTTCTAAATGATTTTAAGAAAATATGCTGGGCATTGTCATAATGCAGTTAGAGAGGTTTATAATTTTATTTTATTTTTATGTTGTTAAACTTAAATGAGGCCCATTGTACATGCTTCACAAATTCAGACATTAAAACAAGAATCAGAACAATAAGAGATTATGAAGAAGATTGCAAGGATAACAAAATCCAGGGAAAAAACCCAACAGAAATCCATGCAATCCAGGGAAGGTAATCACTCACCTCCCCAATATCCTAGGTGAGGAACGGAGTGTTCAAAACCCTTTAAAAAGCAGCACTGCAGAGGCCACCTGAAATTTACAGGGAACCTTGTCCACTTCCTTAGGAATCACCAACTCAAACTCTTCCCAGTTCATAAACACCAAGCCTTGCCCCAGGTCCCTTCCTTGCCAAAGTCAGGAAAAATCTGAGCAATTTTATCCTTCACATAGCGTGAATAATCCTCTAAGAGACTTAGCAGATGTTCTGAAGGATTCTCCCTAACCAATTGTGTTAAGAAAGGGTATGTTTGGGTAATGAAACATCAGGAAGAAAACAATCAAGCTCAGAGAGCACCAAGAACCAACATCTCAACCCTGAACTACAGATATTCTCCTTTATTCTCCCGAACCAATAAGGACTGGGTCGCCCTATATATGGGTGCTGCATAGCTATCAGCAGTGGAAAAATATTGCTGTTTTACTACCCTTATCACCATGAGGTGATCTCTAATGTGTGCTCTTACATATGTTTGATCAGATGGCCTTAGAGTTTTTCTTCAATGTTCTCAAGATGCCTTTAGGTGTTTTTTTTATTTTGAAGATTCTCTGTAAATCAAAGTACATCCCAGGATTAGCACAGAATGATCCAAGGATCAATCCACCTGTCCAATGTAGGTAGCAACTGAAGCCTTATCTAAATGAGAAGATTGAGTGATCTTGTTAGGCATCAATCTGGCATTCAAATGCAACAGCTGGAACCCAGATCCACCAAATATCTAGTAGCCAGGCATTGAGAGTAGAAGCCAAGGGCCATAGCGTTGGACAACTTTTGAACAGCAGATCAGATGTCACCAAGTATGACCTATATTCAACTTATCATGATCAGGATAGTTCTACCTATTTTGTCAGTTTCCCTCTCTCATTCAAACCCTTAGTTAACTCTTGTAGGCCCAAGGTGTGCATATCAATGATATCCATCTCTAGATAAAAAAAGTAATCCCAAGAGAAAAACTGACACAGAGACATTCAAAAACAGACTTGTAACCACATTTATCAAACATCCGGCAATCTTTGGGGGGATTCACACACGGTCTCAGAGATGGGTAGGCAAAACCAAAAAGAAGAGGGTCCACAAGGTCTCCCTCAATCAGTTTCAGGAAGGACATGGCGAGAAATCATGTCACAGAGGGACCATGCTGTGGGAATTGCTGCCATCATAGCTGTAGGTCTCACAGCCCTCTGTAAGTTTAGTAAAAAAAAAAAGTCAAAATATAAAGTTTCTCAGTGCTTACACAAATATGGGAGGACAATAGAGAGAGCATCAAGGAAAAAAAATGAACAGTTCAAACCCCTCTATAACTTTCTCCCTATAAAGCAAAAGGGATAGTCCACAGGCTGTTATTTTCCTGCTCTTAATCAAGTCTCATCTCAAAATTGGTATTTCTAGAAAAGATGGGAAATAAAATTTAACCTCTGTCACGACCAATTTTAAAATCAGCTCCAATCAGGGTTTATATACGGAGATCTAATAGAAAAGAAAATCACAAACAGGTCCAATTCTTAATATTAGACAGGGTTCAAGGTACTGGTAGTTTAATTGGCTTTAGAATACACGGAATACTTGAGATAAGTGCAGCCAACCTAGGATGTCACCAAAGTACATAGTTCTAGATGACCTTCCCCAGTGATCTCTGGAGACAAGTTACTATTTTGAAGGACAGCAGAAGTCATTATCTGGCTGTTGAATTATCTTTATCCAGCATCACTTTCTGGAGAAGATCTGACAGGAAGAACCACAATTACTACAGAACAATGCCTTTAGGGATGGATTTATGATTTTTCACTAAGATGTTGTTTTTTCTCCAGCTACTCTTCTGCAAATGGAACCTTGGAGAATTTTAGGATCTCCAGAGGAAAAAGCTGCTTCTCACTGTAATTTTCAAAATTCTGATGACATCTCTACTGCTACTTCTTCAGTGACTGTCTTTGAGTTAAATATCAGACTGAAACAACGTGGAAGGAAATCTTGCATCAGAAAAGGATAAATACCTCAGCCACACACATTGCGGCACAGGGTTTGGGGACAGGTAGATATTGCACTCTTGAATGTACTTTCTCTCCTTTCCAGGTGAAGCTTGGTGTGTCTCTGTGTGAATCAGGAAAGTCACTAGAATTTCCATATTGTGAAGGCGCTTTGAATTAATCTAACTCTTCTTGCTGTTCTTTTTTAGAAACAGGAAGGAGATTGATTCAGCTCCATAAATTATGACTATTCTGCTTCTGCTTTTGATTCTCCTTGTGTCCCAGCCAGTTCCTGGGAAATTTAGAATGAAGTGTCCACTGAGTTTCGAGCACCAAGATGAAAAAAAATCATGGAGCTATTACAAGCCAGGAGACCATCTCATTAGTATCATAACCACTGGAACAAAAATATTGCGTATAACAACCTTGCCTTTCAACAGGGCTCCTCATTTTCAGTTTGAGTCGTAAGTCATTCACTGTGATGGAGTTGCATTCCCTATATTTTCAATTCTAACAGTCTCATTCTTTTCTTCTTATTTCACTTATGCATGTTTTGTGTGCATAATTTCTTGAGTCATTTTGATTTGCATTGCTTTTCTTTTGTCTTATATAAACAAAATCTGAAATCTAAAAATGGGGCACCCCCTCCCAAATAGTCCATATTCTACCATTTTCCTGATCTAATCCTGATTATAACATTAATATAAACTTTGCTTTAAAGTAGTTATTGAATGTGGTATAGTTGCCTCTGCCCAGCCCACCTCCTTAGTTTTATAATTATATAAAATTATATGTAATTTATAATTCATTCATATGCAATGCCTGCTTCTTATAGGAACAGAAAATGACTTGATTTTAGAATTGCTCTTCTGGGTTGTTTATGAAACAGCCTCTTCCTTTTATGATGCTTCTTCTTTAATGATTAAATGATTTTTGAATTCTGGTTACTCAGCAGTTGAAAACTTGTTCTGCTACAAATAATGATTTATTTGTGATTTATTAAACTAAGTTTAATCTCATTTCATCTCATCAACACTCATTAAAATAAAATGCTGATGGGTAATTATCATTTGCCTTTGGTGGAGGATCAGAATTGGCTTAAGATTCAGAAAACTTGTGGAGACAAAAAGGATTAAATTGAAAAAAAAATATTTCGTTAGTGCTGTTAATGATGATGATGATGATAATATGAATATTTTTATGTTAGTTTAGCTTTTGAAAGTTTTAGAGCACTACGCTACATTTTTAATATTCAAGTGGTCAACAAGATGCCTGGGCTTCTGCACAATCTCACACTTGGCTATAACATCCATGACAACTATTTGAATATACTCATGACTTCAGAGGCCTTGCTGGACATGGTCTCTACTGGAGAAGCCAATGTTCCCAACTACAGCTGTGGAAGGCAGGACAACATTTTGGCTCTTGTTGATGCAGCTGCTGCTGACATCTCCATCCACATGTCAACATTAGGAGCCACCTACAAAGTCCCACAGGTTTGTGTGTTTATTTTTCTATAGGTTCTATATATGGTGGTGGGATGGTATGTGATAGATCCAACCATATTTTATCTTTGGAATTGAAGAACTGCTTTTCACCATAATCATTCTAGGTGTCATGGTTAGGGATTGGTGTCCACAGTGTTTAGGAAGCAAGGATCAAAGCAGCAATGTCCTCTCAGGACATCTTCTGCTGCTACTGCTGAATACTTGGGAATGCAAAGGATTCTCTGTCCAAAAGGAAAGTACAACAGAGATAGAAAATTATGTTTTATACATATTCTTAACAAAACACATGTTTTATTTCAATGTCAATTATATAATTGATCAATAACTATTAACTATCAATAAATATTAAAGAAGTACATTCAACATGACTCTTCATTTGAACAAAACATTTCAGTTGACATATGAACATGTGGGTCTGATTTCCATAAGTTGTAGGGATGACTCAGAAATATGATTTGTATTCTTTATTCTTATTCTTTTAACTTATTTTGCTTTATACTATTGTTATATACACTTTTAATTCTTTATTTTCATATGGGTTAATGACTAATCAATAATAAACTATATGTTTATGTGAACCAAACTGGATTTCTTTTAAGCTAATATTTTGAAATTGATCTGATCCCAAATATTGCGAAGTATTTTTCATTGCTTTTTCAGATCAATTTTGAATTATTTTCAGATTCGCTGCATGATAAAAACCAACTGCCCTTTTATCACCGGTTTTTTCCTCCAAAAGGGATCCTCTACGCAGGAATTGTCCAAACGCTCCTTCATTTTGGATGGACCCTGGTTGGTCTCTTTGCTTCAGAAACAGAGAATGGAGATAATTTTATGAGGACTTTTACTCCTTTGCTTATTAGAAATGGGATTTGTGTTGTTATATCACAACAATTCTCAACAATTCAACTTACAGCACCCGACAGCCATGCCCTCTCTAAGTGGAGACAAGTCAATGTCTATGTTCACTATATAGAATATGGTGCCATTTTGGAGAGAATTCTTCCTTTTCATTTTATACTTCATCGTTTGCCAGGACCCATTGAAGGGAAAGTCTGGATCACAACACTCACTGCAATATTTCCACTGAGAGAGCACAGAGCTCTCAAATATGTGAATACTATCTGGACTGTTTATTTTGAGGAAAAAAAGCAGCCAATAAAGGATGCCTTTATATCCAATTTCTTTCTGGATCCACCCTTTGGACATCAGTCATTTGTTTGTTCTTTTTCAAAGCACCTCTTTTCTCTCAAAGGCCGGAAAAGATGCATTGAGAAATCACCACTGGAGACCCAAAGGAAAAAGAACACAGTGCGGGCCATGAATTTCCACAGTTTTTACAGTGCCATTAATACTCTGGCACATGCCTTGAAAGCTGCATATTCTTCCAGATCCAAGAGGAGCCAGAAGGATGGCAAAGTGAGGCTGGGAGTTCCAAGGCTTCAGCCATGGCAGGTATGGGGTCCTGATAAAGATCCATCAAACTTAGTTCCTTTGGAAAAGGAATCTAAAGGAGAAGAAGAGGAACCATATCAATCTACTTGTGTTGTAGAAGTCAACAGGTTTGGCCAATCTAATTCCTTATGCAATAACGTTCCCAAGAATGGGAATTATGACAATTTGATATTAAACCCTGCTAATTTTTAAATAAATTCTTACATCTATAGGCTTTATGATTCACATCATAGAATTTTACCTTCATAAATTTGAAGGAGCCCATTAGACCACCTATCTCAACCTCGCTTCTCTGCAGGAATCCCTGTTTTTTTTCTGACTGATGGCTGTTCAGTGTTTGCATGAAAACAGTGAAGGGGAGATTGAAATTCTCTGGTTCTTTGGCTCAACAGTAAAATTCCTCTTCTTTTTAGATGTTTTTGCCTCTTGTTCAATCAGAATTTTCTTTACTGAAACTGAATTCATTTTTCCATGTCCTACAGTCTGGAGTAACATTGAACAGATCTTAAGTGTTTTTGTAGCATCATTCATTTATTCTCCATCTAAGACCTTCTATTAATTGGAAAAGATTTTCCAGATTCCTTCTGATTTTCCACTCCTGTAGATCAACATGTACTTCTCTCTGTTGTCTTTCCTCAAGGCTAAAATGAGCGCCTCCTTGGTTTCACTACTTTTCCTAAAGTTGATCCAGTTTTTTGTGGTGCTGCAAGGGGCAGTTGTGGTCTCCCCTACCAAATCAATATTCATTTCCCGAGGTGCTTATGGAGGCATTTGCTTTCTTTCCATTAACACCATAATGAAAATGAGATCATTTTCAAAATTTTTTAATCAAGTCTGATATCATTAATCTTTCTTGCTCTACATTTCATTTTTTGTTTGGAAGACTTTCTATTTGTTTCTCTCTAAAATCCCATTCAGGGTTTTTTTTCCCCAGCCTATTTTCATAGACCATGAAGATGTGTTTTGAATTTTATATCTGGTTCTAACATTTAGAAATTCAATTTCATATCGGCTACCAACCAGTAGCCATTCAATTCAATTTCATCCAAATCATTAATGACATGGTTATTAAATTAATTATATGATTATTATCAAATAATATCAATATGCTACTATATCTAATTTATTGTTAGCTATCTTAAGTAATTATGGGAAAAGGAAGCCTTCAAATTTAACTAATAACAAATACGACTTTATTTTTCTATGTCAGTTGTTGTTACCTAAATGCAGTTCTTGAGCAGAAAGGACCTTGTCTTGCATAGCTTCCTAGCTGGGCCATAGAATAGAATAGAATAGAATAGAATAGAATAGAATAGAATGATGGATGGATGGATGGATGGATGGAGACATAGATATTTATTAATATTATCTTTCTTCGTACAATTTATTTATGATCTATTTTAGAAGGTTTCTTATAATTGACAAATTTTATTGGTCATATTGTTTTCAAAATATATTTTTCAATATGTGATTGACAAATTTTGCTGAACCTTTCTTTTTTGTTTTTGAAGATAGTTGTTAAATCTGTTCTCCCAACTAAACATATTGGAAAGTTAGATCTCTGTAAAAGAAAGATTCAAATGAGAACAGTAAAAAAGGGATAAGATTACTGCTTTTAAAATACCTGGATGTTCCCATTCTAGTTCCATCCTTTTCTGGAGAAGAACGAGTTTTGCAATCTTTCTGAATACAAACTGTACTTGGACCAAAATGGACATTTAAGGGCTGATCTGAGTATCTTTAGCTGGGTGTTTCTCCCCAAGAAGAATCTCATGAAAGCCCAACTGGTGACTGTTGAGGGACAGAGACTTATTATCAACCAAGATCATCTGTCATGGCTAAATTTGCACAACAGGGTAGGAGAAGTATTGAGGTCTTTTCTCTATTTTCCAAAGGGTTCTGACCCATTTCATTGGGCAAATGCACCATGGCTCAGGTTTGAAAAGAGAAGCTGCATGAAAATGATAAGACAAACTCTCAAGTGTGAGAAACTGTGGTTCACTTGTTCCTTTTCCTCAAACAAGAAGGAACATTTGTTGACCAGAACCTGAGTTAAATTTGATGAAATTGAATCTAGATCAGATGGAGATTCCAGTGGGAATCAGATTTACCTAGTTCTGGTTGAGGTCAGTGTCCCATAAAAGAGCGGGACAAGAAGTTTTTAACATGATTTTGAGACAAAAAAAGCCTTTTTTGAAAAAAAGAGCCTTTTTTGATTTCTGAAATAGCAAAAGACAATTAAAAGGAAATGCTGCTTAGATTTGGGTTTTGACTTGTAAGAGGGTACTTCATCTAAAAACTCCTTGAATACAATTGTTCATCTTGATTGTTACTTATCTTAAGTCATTCTGAGAAAGAGAGGAGGCTCCAAATTTAACTAGTAACAAATATGAGTTTGTTCTTCCAAGCCAGTTGTTACTTAATTGTAGTTCTTTAATAGAAAGGATCTTGCCTTGGATCCATAGCTGAGCCACACATGGCTCATATGGGCTTGAACAAAAGATTCCTAATGTACACTTTTTGAGGGACACATTTTCTTGATTTCACCTCTATTTGATATCACTACTCTTCAAGAAAGGGATGTGGTGGCTCAAAGGCTAAGATGCTGAGCTTGTTGATCAGAAAGGTCAGCAGGTCGGTGGTTCGAATCCCTAGCATCGCATAATGGAGTGAGCTCCCATTACTTCTCCCAGCTTCTGCCAACCTAGCAGTTTGAAAGCACGTAAAAATGCAAGTAGAAAAATAGAACCACCTTTGGTGGTTCCATGACCAGGAAGACATCTTCAGACAGCACTGGCTCTTTGGTTTGAAATGGAAAGGAGCACTGCCCCCTTGAGTCAGGAATGACTAGCACATATGTGTGTGGGGAACCTTTATCTTTACTCTTCTAGAAATTGAGCAGTCACTTTTGCTATTATTTCAAGAGCATGTCAGTGTATCAGGATGGATAGTGCTATCATATTTTCTTTGGAATTGTTTTTCTTCTTAGTCTCTTCCTCAGTCCAAATGTGTGGAAAAATGCCATCCTGGATTTGTCAAGCAGAAGCGAGAAGGAGAGCCATTTTGCTGCTATGACTGTGTTCCTTGTCCAGAGGGGACCATCTCCATTCAGGAAGGTGAGTGACACAAAAGAAAAAACAGGCCTTGAGGAAGTGGATTCATCTAGACTAGGGCTGTCAAACTTGCAGCCCATGAGCTGGATGTGTCATGTACTGGCCACTCCCTTGCCCGGTTTAACAAAGTGAGAAAAACGTCCAAATACATCACGTGACACCTCCGTGATCATGGAAGTTTGATACCCCTGATCTAGAGCAATTTTCATTAAAGTGAAAGTTAAAGGACTGAATGAATCTCAACTGATCTTTGTTTATTTTCAAACTGTGTAATTTCTTATCAAAATTAAAACTAATCAGGTATTGGCAAATTATGGCATATTGCACAGGTTTTGCTACTGCCAGAGAAAATACTGCTTTTGAGTTTTTATTTGTCCTTCCACATTTATCTTTCTGGGACTATCTGAGTTCTTTCAAACTTAGAGAATTATCTTAGATTCATTTCCTGGAAGGATTATTGCAATACTCTCAACATGGTCCTCCCTTATAAATAACTGGAAGGTATGACTGGTCCATATTCAGTGACGTGTGGTGAGGTTTATGGCTGGTGAGGCACTGACACAGGGATTTCAAATTTTGTTAGACTTGTGGACTTCCACTCCCAGAAATCCACAGCCAGGCACGCTCAGTTCTGATTAAAAGTGACAGCATTTGTTTTTCTCCTTTGTGAAGAACTTTTCCTTCATTCTTTTTCTTTTCCCTCCCCCTCCTTCCTCCCTCTCTCCCTCCCTCCCCCTCTCTCAAACAAACACACAGAAGTTGGATTGGATATATTTTCCAATGGCTTGAAAGCAGCTCCTCTGCCATATCACCCCCCCCATCACCCCCCCATTACCCTGCTGCCTTCCGATCCGAGCCTTTGGTTGCAGGTGGAGCCACGTTCCTTTTCAAACTTGTAATCAGTGAAGCTGGGCTTATATACTTTTATCCAGGTGTGTGTGTGTGTGTGTTTTTGAAAAGGCAATGTGGCCCTGCATGCAATCAAACGTTTTGAATTCCTCCCCTCCCTCCGACCCACACATGTACCTTTTCCAGCTGTTTCAGAGAGGATTTCAACTCTGCTCTTGCCTGCCATCATGAAAAGAAAAAAAAAATGTAAAAGGAAAAAGGCATGAGCTGAGATCAGGCCGAACTAGTTGCTGCTAGAGCTGCTAAAAAGCCTCTAAAAAAACACCCTCTACAGGAGGCAGGAGAACGACGTACCTCATCTACGTCAGGAATTTTTCGGCTTTTAACTCTTGCTTAGCTCTGCTCGAGTGATCATCAAGTCAGACTAGATGAGGCACCTCGTTCTCCTTCTGCCTCCTGTAGAGGGCACTTTTTAGAGGCTTTTTTAAACAGTTAAGCACTAAGCAGAGTCATCCATAGTGATTCTGGCAGCAACTACCTCAGCCTTTTTCCTTTTACATTTTTTTCTTTTCATCATGATAGTGGTGAGGCTCTGCCTCCTCTGCCTCCCCTGACTGCACGTCCCTGTCCATATTGAGGTGGTATGGACAGTTACGGGTGTAGTTCATAACACCAATATTATCATTGGTCCAAGTAGTCATTCCAGATTATTTGCAGGGCTACCTTTCTCTTCCAGCCAGCTACATTTCAGGCATCCTCTGATCCAATTTGGTTCTGAGTAAGTGTGCCTTCTAAGATGAACTGATTCATCATTTTCCAGAAAAATTCTGCAGAATACACAGGAAACCATGTTGATCCTAAGATTTTCCCCAATTTCATAGACCTTAGCTCTGTATGGTTTAGAAAATTATTTTCTTCCTATCTTCTTTTTCAGGAGATACTAAGAAATAAACTTTGAAAATGCTGCTGGTATCAACTGCTATCCCCAAAAAATGTTACTTGAAATGTAAAGAACAGAATGTTAAAGAAATATTGGTTTTTGGTTTTTTTCAGATACAGAAAAATGCACCAATTGTCCACATGATCAATATCCAAATGAGGAACGAATCCAATGTATCCCCAAAGTTATAACTTTCCTGTCTTATGAAGAAGATTTGGGCATCATCCTTGTCACTTTTGCCCTACTTTTCTTCCTAACCACAGTCCTTATCTTAATTATATTCATTCGATACCGAGAAACGTCTATTGTCAAAGCCAACAACCGGGACCTCTCTTACATCTTCCTGATCTCCCTTCTACTTTGCTTCTTGTCTTCTCTTCTCTTCATTGGTCAACCAAGGAAAGCCACCTGTTTTCTCCGACAAACTGTTTTCAGCATCATTTTTTCAGTTACCATTTCTTCTCTTTTGGCCAAAACTATCACAGTGGTGCTTGCTTTCCTTGCTACAAAACCAGGAAACCGAGTGAAGAGATGGTTGGGGAAAAGTTTGGCCAACTCCATCATCATTTCTTGTTCTGCTGTCCAAATTATCATCTGTTCCATCTGGCTTGGAGTTTCTCCCCCATTCCCTGACTCTGACCTCTACTGCCAGCCAGGAGTAATCATCCTGCAGTGCAGTGAAGGCTCTGCTGTCATGTTTTATATCACCCTTGGCTACTTGGGCTTTCTGGCTTTCATTTGTTTCACTGTTGCTTTCCTTGCCAGAAATCTGCCTGGTGCCTTCAATGAAGCCAAACTGATCACCTTCAGCATGCTGGTCTTCTGCAGTGTCTGGGTGACTTTTGTGCCCACCTACCTTAGCACCAAAGGAAAATACGTGGTGGCTGTTCAGGTCTTCTCCATTTTGTCCTCCAGTGTTGGGCTGCTCAGCTGCATCTTCATTCCCAAATGCTATATAATCATTCTGAGGCCAGACTTGAATACAAAGGAACATCTTATGACCAGAGGAAATGTAGAAACATGAAGAGAGGAAATCCAATTATCCAAATTTTCCAACAGAACAAACCTAGGAAATGCTTCAAGCAATTCTTTATGAGGAGTGAACCAATAATTTTGCTTGAAAAAAATTTAAGGGTGGTTATACAATAGTGTTGTAGATACAAGAATGTACATTCTTGTCCAGCAAAATAAAATATAGTTGCATAGCAATTTTGAGTAGTTGAGATAGTATATCTATCCTGTGCCCTTAAGTTACCTTAGACATGAGATGCCCCACCAAAATACAGGACACTTGTGCAGTGGGAATGTTTTGGTATGCCAGAAAAAATCATGCAGGGTGGGGCTTTAAAATACCATCAGAGAGAAGAACCACGTTGGTCTACAGGAGCAGAAAATCAGAAGGCATCTGGGAACATCTTTTTCCAATTAATAGAAGCTCTTACATAGAGAATAACTGAATGATGTTATACAAACACTTAAGATCTGTTCAATGTTATTCCAGACTGTAGGACATGGAAAAATGAAATCAGTTACAGTAAAAAGAATTCTGACTGAATAAGAGTCAAAAACATCTTAAAAGAAAAAAAGTAGTTTTAGTGTTGAGCCAGAGAACAAGAGAATTTCAATCTCCCTTTCACTGATTGTCTTCATGCAAACACTGAGCAGCCATCAGTCAGAAAAAAATTAAATGGGATTCCTGCAGAGAAGAAAGGTTGAGATAGGTGGTCTCCTTCAAATTTATGAAGGTGAAATTCTATAATGCTAATCGCAAACCCATATATATACAGGTTCGAATCCCAGTAAGGGTATGGCTAGCTGATGAGAGCTAAATAGCTTGAAATAGATCTATACTAGTCTCCCTTTATTTATTTATCAGCACAAATACAACATTCATACATACATACATACATACATACATACATACATACATACATACATATACATATACATATACATATACATATACATATACATATACATATACATATACATATACATATACATATACATATACATATACATATACATATACATATACATATACATATACATATATATATATATATATATATATATATATATATATATATATGAATTTATTTAAAATGCATGCATCATTTAAAAATGAGCAATGTTTAATATCAAACTATATCTTTCATAATTCCCAATTTGGGGAACATTATTGCCTGAGTGATTGAATTGGCCAAACTTGTTGCAGACCTGTAACTTTGAATAAAAGAAGTCAGTTTGTCCATCTCAACAATTTTGTCAATTTCATCAAGCATTCCTTCACGTCAGGTAATATTAAATCTCACCAACTTTTTGCATATTGTAATTTTGTCACAGTAGTCATATGTTCTGACTCCCCTTTCTCCGTCCAGGAATGACAGCCAAAAGCCACATAACTCAAAAGGTTTCTTTTAATCAGTCCAAGCTCCTGTTGACTGCAAGCCCAAATAAACAAAATAATAGCTCTGGCAAAAGTCCTATAACTCATAACAAAATGCAAACCCGGCTTCTCTTATCTCAAAACCACTTATCCAAGTTGGCTTCTCTCGGGTTGTGAATGTGAACAAGACCCAACACTAGAACAGGAACGGAACGGAACGTTGACTTCTGCAACCAGGGCATGGCACCAGCAGTCTCTTTATACTCAGACGAGGATCCCAATGAGCAACAGCTGCTCGCAATTATCTCCTGTAGTTATTCCTTTGTCCTTTACGCTGAGTAGATCTAAGCCTGCATGCATCCTGATACAACTCCCAGATTCTTTCAGGAACATTCCCTTTGATCCAATGCTCTGCCGCCACCTGGTGGCCAACCAGTCTCTCCTCGCCCTGCTCAGAGTCGACACCCTGTCCAGGGTCCTCCATCTCCTCCAAGGCCAACACCTAAGACTCCTACCTGTCGGAGTCTGGTGGCAGCTCTAACAGCTCCTGCCGGGCCACAACAGTCATATATTGACATAATGTTTCATGGAATTTTTCCAACTGATCACTATCTATACTCAAAGGAAATGTTTTGGTTTCAGTTGAATATTTTCTTTAAAAATCCTCTGTATCTATGTATGAGCTTGAAACCAATTATTAAAGCTTTTTTACATGTCTATAAAGGATGATATTATGTCTTTTTATGTCGTTCATCTTTCCAACTCTAGAAGGCTTTCCAATAAAAGCCCTTGATGTACTCTCTGGAAGTGTGTCTCAGTTGAGCTGGTGTGAGAATCAAAACCAGGAGCAGTCCAAGGAATCTTTCCTTGGGTACCCACCATCTCATCCCCTCCAAGATTCTGAGACACTCAGAGATTCAATTGCTGAACTGAAATCCAAAAGTTAGCATATGGTTGTGTCTGTATGTGTATGGGAGAGGGAAAATAAGGCAGGGGATTGCTATGATTGACAATATTGACCAATATGCCTTGAAACCTCATTCTTTCCCCTTCTTTCTTCAGAGAATCAAAATGATGTTCATGTTCCTTGGACATTAAATCTTCACTCATTTTCTTTATTTATTATATTTATATCTGAAATTACTTCAGAAGTTCAAAGTAGTGACCATAGTCCCCATTCCTTTCTTCCCTCCATCCTATCACTGTTTGAGGCAAAGTGTTGAGTAAGTTGCCCATGAATCTTCCTTGGTGGACTTGAACTGTATCTCCTGCTTCTCACCCAACATCTCGACTTCAGCATCACATTTGGTTTGAACTCTCCTTGACCAACTTTGGTTTCTTTTCCAGGATTCCACAAATTCTTCCCCAACAATCTAAAATTTCTCTCCATCTTTTGAATAAATGCGTGAAAGGTACTTAAGCTAGTCAAAATTGTCAAATTTTGAAAATTTATTCTGCTGTTCACCCCAAATTCTCCTTTTTCTTCTCATCTTAATAACTGGGCCAACTACTATAGAGAGTACATGATGCACATGTAACCTGGGATCAGAATGTCATGAGACAGTTTTTTGTATTGTTATTAAAAAAATATAGAGTTTTGTTTGGCCTCCTTATTCCAATTCTCAAGATATTTTGACCAGAGAATGATAGTAATATAGTGTAGTGTAGTGTAGTGTAGTGTAGTGTAGTGTAGTGTAGTGTAGTGTAGTGTAGTGTAGTGTAGTGTAGTAGAGTAGAGTAGAGTAGAGTAGAATAGAATAGAATAGAATAGAATAGAATAGAATAGAATAGAATAGAATAGAATAGAATAGAATAGAATAACAGAGTTGGAAGGGACTTTGGAGGTCTTCTAGTCCAACCCGCTCCTTAGGCAGGACACCCTACACAACTACAGACAAATGGTTATCCAATCAATATCTTCTTAAAAACATCCAGTGTTGGAGCATTCATAACTTTTGGAGGCAAATTGTTCCACTGATTATTTGTTCTGTCTATAAATTTCCCCTTAGTTCTAAAATGCTTCTCTCCTTGATTAATTTCCACCCATAGCTTCTTGTCCTACCCTCAGGTGCTTTGGAGAATAGTTTGACTCCCTCTTCTTTGTGGCACCCCTGAGATATTGGAACACTGCTATCATGTCTCACCAGTCCTTCTTTTCATTAAACTAAACATACCCAATCGATAAAAATCCTCAACAGAAAATAAACACAAAAAGATGTTTTGCATGAACAATATGAATACAAAGAGAAGCTTTATTCCAAATACAGCTTCAGATATGGCTAAAGTGGCAGAGAGATGAATCTTTCTCCTTTCTCTCTTCCTCTTAGAGACAGTGGGAGGGAAGATCAGAAAATCAATTGCCAGCTTTCCATCGTCCCTTGTTTGGACTTCAGCTCTTGCCCTTTCAGTTTGATTGCATGTGGCAAAGATGGTTGGCCTCTCAGCAGTTTCTGAAGAAGATGGTCTCTTGCTGCAGCTACCTGGTTACAGTAAGTCTTGATACTGAAGCCTCAGGGATGCCCTCCTGCCATTTTCTATCATAGATACTTTTCACATTATATGGCACAATGCTCAAAGCTTCCATTCAGGGAATAAAGATATTGTGGCTTTTTTGGATAGAAAACCAATCTGCTCTTAATTTTTTTTGTACTTTCTTTCCTAGATCGAGTGTTCAGAACAAATACATATTCTTCCAGCTGCCAGGGTTCCAAGTAACACCCTCAATGACAGAAGACTCTGAAACTTGAGTTTCCTCAAAGTTCAATTTTATTAGAGATGTCATATTGGCACATCTGGAAAAACCCGAATCTGAAAGTTTCCAGGTTTTCCCCACCCAAAAGAAAGTTCAAATCTCTTCCCAGCACCCATATGACCAACACAGGATCCAATCAGGCACCATCCAAAATAGGAGGTGCCTCAAACTCACATCATTGCAGCTGCAGGGCATGGTGGCCTTGACTCTCTGAGAAAATAATGTTATTTTGACTATATATTACCCATACTCCATATAATCCCCCTTCCCATTTTCCCACAGTAGAAAATGTGGCAGGCCTGAAGCCCCCATGTAAAAAATGGTTCCAGGTCTGACACCAGATGCTGTTTAGCAGTAGCATTATTTCTGTTAACATATGTCCCAAAAAATGTTGAGGGAATGATGACTCAACATAAAAGTAATAGAAATCTGAGGTCCTACTAGGTATATAATGTCAGCAGATATGTTCAGAAATAATGGGTGGAGGTCATCCCAAGTGTAGCAACTAATGGTCATTCACTTGACACCCATTTTTATTATCCTCATCTACTTTCAAAAACAACTCATGGAGAGAAAAAGATCATGTTCAGACAGTTCCATATTACTCCCACTTTAGGCATTAGGCTCCTTCCCTTTCTCTCTTAGGAGTCTTGTATCCTCTGCAGTTGTTTCATGTTAATGTAACTATCTCAATTCTTATGATTCTTATGATAATTTTAATTATTAATTCCATTTTATTTGATAATTAACTTGGATTTTAATCTGATTAGTCTTTGATTTGTACTTCTATTTCTTTCAGTTTTTAATAATTGTCAAACTGGTGCAAAAGAAGTATATAAGGATAATAATGAAAAGTGAAACATAACAGAAGTGACAATTTCACTATAATTTCCCCACTTTAACTATTAGCTGTTCCTTAGTGTTTAAATCTGGTCTCAGGATGATTACGTAGCACTTGGGAAAGAAGATACAGACCAGCAAACCAGCACTGGAGGCCAAGATGGAGAAGACCTGCACAACTACCATATACTTTCCTTTGGTGCTCAAGTAGGTGGGCAGAAAGGTGATCCAGACACTGCAAAAGACCAGCATGCTGAGGGTGATTAGCTTGGCTTCATTGAAGGCCCCAGGGAGGTTCCTGGCCAGGAAAGCCACTATGAAGCAAATGGCAGCAAGGAAACCCATGTAGCTGAGGACAACATAAAACATGCTGACTGAGCCTTCATTACATTGAAGAATGATCATTCCAGGCTGGGAGTGGAAGTCACAGTCAGGGAATGGAGGAAAAACTCCCAGCCAGATGCAGCAGATGATAATTTGGATGGCAGAACAAGAAAGGATGATGGAGTTAGCCATGCTTTTCCCCAACCATCTCTTCACCTGGTTTCCTGGTTTGGTGGCTAGGAAGGCCAGCACCACTGTGATTGTTTTGGCCAAGAAATGGCAACTGAGAAGATGATGCTGAAAACCATTTGTCGCCGGAGGCAGATGACTTTCTTGGGTTGACCGATGAAGAAAAAGGAGGACAAGAAGAAAAGCAAGAGGGAGACCAGGAGGATGCAAGAGAGGTCTCTGTTATAGGCTTTGACAATGGGAGTGTCAAGGTATTTAATGAATATTAGTAAAACAAAGACTGTAGTTAGAAACAAGAGTAGGACAAAGGACACTAGGGGAACTCCCAGATGTTCTTTATAAGACAGGAAAGATATACCTTTGGGGATACATTGGATTCGGTTCTCATTTGGATATTTATCATTTGGGCACTTGATGCATTTTTCACTTCCATTCTCTTTTGGGGACGATGGGGGTTTCATCTTTTCGGTATCTGTCTTTGTTAATATAAGTATCACATTTCTTATCCTGTCCTTTATGAGCTGCTTGAGAATTTTAACCATTAATTCATTTATTTTACTGTTTATTGATTACATTGGGATTTAATTTGATTAGTTTTACATACCTCTTATGTTTATTTCCCTTAGTTTTAAATAATTTTAATTGTCAACCTGATGCAAAGGAAGACTACAAGTCCAATAATAATTGCAAAGAAAAAATACATGTCATGAAACTAAGAAGAAATTTTAATATTATTTCCCCAGTTTTATCATGAGCTGTGCCTTAGTGTTTAGATCTGGCCTCAGGATGATAATGTAGCACTTGGGGAAAAAGATGCATCCCAGGAGTCCAGCACTGGAGGCCAAGATGGAGAAGATTTGAACAGCCACCATGTATTTCCCTTTGGTGCTCAGGTAGGTGGGCACAAAGGAGACCCAGACACTGCAGAAGACCAGCATGCTGAAGGTAATCAGCTTGGCTTCGTTGAACGCTCCAGGCAGATTCCTGGCCAGGAAAGCTACTGTGAAACAAATGGCAGCTAAGAAACCCATGTACCCAAGGACAACATAAAACATGGTAATGGAACCTTCATTGCATTGAAGGATGATTTCTCCAGGCTGGGACTGCAGGTCAGAATCAGGGAATGGGGGAGAAACTGTGAGCCAGATGGAGCAGATGATAATTTGGACAGCAGAACAAGAAAGTATGATGGAGTTGGCCAAGCTTTTCCCCAACCATCTCTTAACTCGGTTTCCTGGTTTTGTGGCCAGAAATGCCAGCACCACTGTGATTGTTTTGGCCAAAACAGAAGACACAGCTACTGAGAAGACAATGCTGAACACTGTTTGTTGGAGAAAGCAGGTGGCTTTTCTTGGTTGTCCAATGAAAAGAAAGGCAGACAAAGAACAGAACAAGAGGGACACCAGAAGGATGTAGGAGATGTCCCGGTTGTTGGCTTTGACAATGGGAGTTTCTAGGCATTTAATGAATATGATTAAAATGAGTCCTGTGGTTAGGAACAAGAGTAGGGCAAAGCAGACGAGAATGATGCCCAGATGTTCTTCATAAGTGAGGAAGGTTATAACTTTTGGGATACATTGGATTCTCTTCTTTGGATATTGATCATCTGGGCACTTGGTACATTTTTCAGTATCTGAGAAAAGAAAATATGTCTTTAGTAGCCTTTCCTTTCAAAGTTGAAGACAGATCTGATGAAAGCTGTTATTGAGAGACTGGAAAGCCATAGTAAATATTCAATAGGACCAATGTTCCCTCTAATTTTTTTTCAGTGTGAGCGGAAAAGTATAGTGTTTGAGCGGCACATTTTCATGCCTGAGCACCTGAATTTTTTTCACAGATGTCACCTAAGACAACAACGAAATCAGTATTATTTGAAACTCAAAGTTATGTTTATTCAAGGTACCCGCTTAATTAAAAGTGTTATATAATATCAGTATCACTTAACAACGGTCCTGCTTAGCAACCAAAATGTTGGCTCAGAAACTCTGGCATTGAAGCGTGCAAGTCTTAAAGCTGTCAAGTTACAAGACCTTTGCACCCCTAGCCCTTTAGGAAAAAAACCCCAGGGGTCTTCAAACCTGACAGCTTTAAGCCTTGTGGACTTCAACTCCCAGAATTCCTCCTCCAGTCATGTTGCAGCAACGTCATCTGCGTGGATCTGCTCCATCTTCGGTTTTTTCACAGGAGGCAGGGCTGCTGCTGAAGATGCCAACGAGCGCCCGCCGCCACTAGAATATGCATTTGTTTAGCATGACATAGAATAGTCTTTCAACCAGAAGTATGGAATAAAAGAGAGACTGATAAATATTAAAAAAATAAAACCAAAAAGCAGCTATTTATTTGAGTTCTAGATAAACATTTAGTTCAGAAGAGATTAGAATAGAACAGAGAAAGAATAGAATATAGAGAATACAATAGAAATAGAATTGGAAGGGACCTTGGAGGTCTTCTAGTCCAACTCCCTGCTTAGGCAGGAAACCCTACACCACTTAAGACAAATGGCTATCCCACATCTTCTTAAAGACTTCCAGTGTTGGGGCATTCACAACTTCTGGAGGCAAGCTGTTCCGTTAATTGTTTTAACTGTTAGGAATTTTCTCCTTAGTTCTAAGTTTCTTCTCTCCTTGATTAGTTTCCACCCATTGCTTCTTGTCCTGCCCTCAGGTGCTTTGGAGAATAGCTTGACTCCCTCTTTTTTTGTGGCAACCCCTGAGATATTGGAAGACTGCTATCATGTCTCCCCAATTCCTTCTTTTCATTATACCCAGTTCTTGCAACCATTCTTCATATGTTTTAGCCTCCAGTCCCCTAATCGTAGAATAGAATGACAGAAGGGACCTTGGAGGTCTTCTAGTCCAACCCCCTGCCTAGGCAGGAAACCCTACACTACTTAAGACAAACGGTTATCCAAAATCTTCTTTAAAACTTCCAGTGTTGGAGCATTCCCAACTACTGGAGGCAAGTTGGTCCATTGGTTAATTGTTCTCACTGTCAGGAAATTTATCCTTAGTTCTAGGTTGCTTCTCTCCTTGATTAGTTTCCATCCATTGCTTCTTGTCCAGCCTTCAGGTGCCTTGGAGAATAGTTTGACTCCCTCTTCTTTGGAGCAACCCTGGGTCCTGAGATATTGGAAGACTGCTATCATGTCTCCCCTAGTCCTTCTTTTCATCAAACTTTTCCATTTTTTTCCTTATATTCTTTTCCATTTCAACATTGTCTTTGTTCCTTCCATTCTTTCTTCCTTCTTTCAATCCTTCCAATATTTTTTCCTTCATTCCCTTGTCTGTTTCAATATTAAGTACATTTCTTCCTTTCTTCCTATACTTTTTTCCATTTTCTTCCTTATATTCTTTTCCATTTCAACATTGTCTTCCTTTTTTCCTTCCTTCCTTCCTATACGTCTTTCCATTTTCTTCCTTATATTATCTTTTCTGTTTCAACAGTCTTTGTTTCTTCCTTCCTTCCTTCCTTCCTTCCTTCCTTCCTTCCTTCCTTCCTTCCCTTCCTATACTTCTTCTTTTATTCATTATATTTTCTTTTCCATTTCAATATTAAGTGTAATTCTTTGTTCCGCCTTCCTTCTTTCAATCCTTCCAATACTTTTTCCTTCATTCTCTTTTCCTTCAATATTAAGTGCAATTCCTTCCTTCCTTCCTTCCTTCCTTCCTTCCTTCCTTCCTTCCTTCCTAAGTTATTTCCATTTTCTTCCTTATATAATATTTTCTGTTTCAACATAAAGTGCCTTCCTTCCTTCCCTCCCTCCCATCCCTTTCTTTATGTTTTCTTCATGCTTTCTTTACTTTTTCCTCTGCTCTTTTTAAATCCCCCCCCCTTCTTCTCCTCCTCTACATTTAGGTTGGATTAGTTTGTACAACGGTCATCAAACTTCTGAAGTAAAAATAAATAAATAAATCATACTTAAGAAGAAGAAGAAAAAGGAAGACGTTTTTAGTTAAGTCAAACGTTTTAATAAAAGTTTCATCTTTTAAGATTTGTCCAACACATCCAATTGTAACCTTAACAGTAAAGAATATCACCCCAGCTGCTAAAGGTTCAACCAGTCTGAGAACCATTGAAAAGACAACAGTGCAAAATCCAAAAGACACAACTTCCTCACCGCCATTGCTTTGGTACCAAATCTTTGAGGAAGGGGCTCCAGAAAGAAGGAGGAGGAGGAGGGAACCAAAGAGAGGCTTTTACCGAGTCTGCGCCCCACAGCCAGGACCGTCCTTGCGCCCCTCAAGCCGCGTTTCTTCCCGCAAAGCCCTTCTGGCGTCAAGCGGAACTCTCGGGTTGCCCGAAGGGCTTTGCGGGAAGAAACGCGGCTTGAGGGGCGCAAGGACGGTCCTGGCTGTGGGGCGCAGACTCGGTAAAAGCTCTCTTTGGTTCCCTCCTCCTCCCCCTCCTTCCATAGTTTGTGTGACGCTGCCGCCAGGCTGAGAGCTGCCGCTGAAACACGTTTGGGGAGGTCCTTTGCAGGCGGCCAGTTCTAGCCGCCTGCAAAGGACTTCCCCACGTTTGCTTTGAAAGAAACCTCTGCGCGGGAGTTAGAAACCTCTGCGCGGGGGTTTCTTGCCATGTGCGCGGCCGCGTGGCCGCGCACCTTAGAGGGAACAGTGAATAGGACTATGTACATACACATATACCAGTGATGACTAACCTTTTTGGCACTGTGTGCCAAAATTGGAGTGCACAGGCACCAGAGCACTGAAACTTAGAAGAGAGCAGCTGGCTGGAGCACATATGTGCCATTGCCAGCTGCTCTTCTGGGTTGCATTGTGCACATGTGTGTCAGACAGCTGTTCTAACACGCATGCGCATCAAACTGCTGCTCTCTTCTGGGTTCCGGTGCTCCCGCACATGGCAAGACCAGTTGGCTGGCGCACACACTTGCGACGGAACCTGGAAGAGCAACTGGCGATGGCACACAAGCCCACAGAGAGGGCTGTGCATGCCACCTCTGGCAAGCATGCCATAGATTCACCCTCACGGACATATACAATAATTATACAATTATGTACACAATCATATAAAGAACAACAAAAATAACACCCAAAAGAGGAATACTGTCATAACAACTACCCTTCTCTGAGACTACCCACATTTTCATCAGGCTCCGAGTTCACCCTATCCCAACACTTGGGAGAACAGCCATTTCTTAGTTTCATGGTAATGCTTGCTTGCTTGCTTAATTCTTTCTTTCTTTCATTTCTTTCTTTCTTTTTTCTTTCATGTATGTATGTATGTATGTATGTATGTATGTATGTATGTATGTATGTATGTATGTATGTATTTGTCAAAGGACTTAGATGTTCCTAAGAAAGGTAAACATGGAAAGAAACTTCAAGACTAAGAATTGGAAAAGATATTCTTCCTGCAGAAGTAAACTCAATCCATCATGTCCTTCTATCTCTTCGTAACTCATTCTTCAAGATATTTTTTTATTCCTACTGCAATGTTGAAAATTAAGAACAATCAAACAGTCAAGCTTAGATGTGTTTAACATGCACATTTCCCCTCAGGGAAAAGTGCGGCCTATAAATCCTAATAAAATAATAATAATAAAAAAAAATACATTGACCACAATGTTGTGGATAAATTCAGTACCATATCAGTTACCCACCTTCCTGAGTAGAGATGGTCCCCTCTGGACAAGGAACACAATCATAGCAGCAAACTGGCTCTCCTTCTCGAGCCTGCTTGACAAATCCAGGATGACATTTTTCCACACATTTCGACTGAGGAAGAGACTAAGGAATAAAACAATGTGTGAGGACTCAACATCCATGGAAAATTGATGTAGACAGGAATATTAGCCAAGTAACTGTCAACTTCAGACCGAACCTGACATAAGCCAGTTTCCTATTCTTCAGTTGCCACTTAGAGGGGGGAAAGGGGGAAGGAAGTTGGAATGTATTATGAGACATTACCTCAGAGGTGGGTTGCTCCTGGTTTGGCCTGGATTGGGTGAACCGGTAGTGGCGGCAGCACGGGGCTCTGCCCACCCACCTGGACACTTCTGCACATGCGTAAGCACAAAAGTGCATGAGTCAACTGATAGTAAAAAAAAATGGAAACCCACCACTGCACCACATAGAACGTTCCTATGGGAACCAAAGTCATTTTTACTGGTAATTGGGGAGGAGTGCCAGGAGGGAGAGTTCTTTGAGGAAAATCTTAGCCTCTGAGTTCTGATTTGCTTGGGTCCACAGTTGGAACCTTGACAGTAATCTCTGGGCTTCACTTAGGTAAATATGAAATCTCTGACTAGTTCCAGTCAGCTATAGGAGATAAAACTACTGACATCTTCATTTAGTTCCTATCTTTTGATTCTGGTACGTTACATTGCAAGAAAGGACTTTTCTACTTAATAAAGTCTGGAGGGATGAAACTGAGAAAATATTTAAGCATTATGCAATGTTTTATATAGTATTTTAATTGTTTAACCATAAGCCATCTAGAGTGGACATCATAGAAGTTTAAAAATAAGTTACAACCAGTGGGTTCCTCTTCATGGTTGTATTAACTTCCGTTCCTCCATATTTTATATGACCATGATTTTAAAGTCTGATGATCTATTGATATTAAATTTTAGAATAAAATTTATTCCAAAAGAATTGTTAAACTTTTATTCTATTACATTTATTCAAATAGAATAAAATTGTGATGAAGAAGCATCTGACCTATAGGACAGGTTTCTTCTAGACTATATAAAATATTGCAAATGTCTTGAAAATGTCAAAAACCCTCCCACAGAAAAATAATTGCTTCCATCACAAGCGTGTGCAAAAATTTATCCCTTGGATAAAATGCTCTCTTACAAGCCAAAAGCCAAATTTAAGTAGCATTTCCTTTCAAATTGTCCCTTGTTACTTCCAATGCTAAGAAGGCCTTTTCTTTTGATCAAAGTCTCATTTCATTGCTTCAGTTTTCTAAGTTTGGGTATATTCCAGGGGTGGGTTTCTCGCCCATTCCAACCGGTTCGGTTGGAACGGGGCCGGCGGCGTCCTCGTGCATGCACGCAGTGCACACATGCGTACTAGCACCTGTGCGATGCTCCAGCTGCTCCTGGAGGATCGCGCAGGCGCTGTATGCATTCTGCGCATGCGTGGAAGCACAGAACTCGTCAAAACCGGTAAGAAACGGGGGTGGGCGGGTGGATCCTTCGGCATTCCTGGAAGTTACTTACTTCCGGGTTCGCCCACCAACCGGTTCGTGGGGACTGCCGCGAACCGCCTGAAACCCACCCCTGGTATATTCTCACATCAAAACAGTGTATGTGATTTCATATGAACTGGAAGCCTTGGACCTTCTTAGGAGTAGAAGGCCTATTGCCCTATCCCAGTGGGGATAGTCCATCACAGACTATTTCCACAGCTATTTCCTCAACCAGGACATAGTGACTCCTAATTCTATCGAACAGTGTTTGCCATTATAGCATCTGAAGGGCATTTGGGTCAATAGTATTGAGCCTCCCAAGCTGCTTAAACAAGCTGTAAGATTTCTTCTTCACACGTTGACTTCTCAATGAAGTTCATCCACATTTGAAACTGGGCTTAGCTTACTTGAATAGGTCTTAGGGCTTTGGAAAGCAGAGAAAACCCAGCCATTTTCCACTCACCTTGTTGAGCAACTTCAGCCGTGAAGAAGCATTTTGGTTGATAATAAGTCTCTGTCTTTCAAAACTCCCCAGGTGTTCTTTGATGGAATCCTTTTTGGAGAAAACCAACCAACTCAAAATGTCCAGATCTGTTGCTACATCTCCATTTTGGTCCAAGTACAGTTGAAACTGGGAAAAATTGCAAAATTCATTCTTCTTCAGGAAGGTATGGAACTAAAATGGAAACATGCAGGAATTTTAACAGTAGAAACATATGTTTCTTATCCTATGTGGTCTTTTCACATTGATTCTTCCTTCTATAGTTGTTTATTTTTTTAATAAATAATTTTTATTGAATGTTTTAATCTTCTATAGTTTTTCAAATTGCAGTTTTGTTTAGTGGAGAGACCAAGTGTTACCACTGTGATAAATATATGTTGACAATTAAATAATAAAATTGGCCAAATATGGGAGTATCAAACACAATTTCATTATGGGTCACATCAGCATTGTGTTTGACCTCGGGA
Organism: Thamnophis sirtalis; assembly: GCF_051295495.1. NCBI lineage: Eukaryota > Metazoa > Chordata > Lepidosauria > Squamata > Natricidae > Thamnophis > Thamnophis sirtalis. The sequence goes on from NW_028261383.1 coordinate 4,126,275, forward strand.
GGCAGGATGGGGGTTGACAGCTATTTGTCACTCATATCAGTGTGCCTGTGGTGGCCCAAGAGCTCTGCCAGTGAAAACGGGCTGTTTCCAGGCTGGACCTGTGGGTCTAAGCACCCCGCGGGCCAGATCCAGCCACCGGACCTGGAGTTTGACACCCATGTTCTAGAGCAAACAATTTGAGTGAAGAACAAATTCTTCATAATTTCCTTGAAAACAATAGCTTAGTCCAAATTAGATCAGACAGGAAATCCTTCCAAATGAGCTAATTCTAAATTGATGGTAGATTAATAGAATTGTGTAAAACCTCACTCCAGCTCATTGTATAGTCTGAAACTTTAGGGAAGATTCTTTCTGTGTTTCTTTCTCTACCCACCTCCTTTCTGATAAGAGCCAGCATCTCTTCCCAAGATCATTTCTATATATCATTATATCTGCTTTATAGATTGTGGGAATGCTTATGATTTAATCTTGATATCAGCAAAGTATTAAAAATTACTTCTTGATGTGATCATTAGGAATCTAGTTAAATATGGTGGAGAAAAATTGATGGTGGATAAAAGTGGATTAAAAAAAACTGCATTCAATTATTTTTTAATGTTCCTTATAAAACTGGGGAGTTATGAATAACAATCATCCCTTGATCATCTATTCTATTCTATATATTTTTATATTAATGCAGACAGTTGGAGTTCATAAATCCAACTGTTGTTGAGGAAAGATTATACCAACTTGTAGAAAAAGCAATTTTAATCACTTTTCAAAATTGCTATCTTTTAGGAAAAAAAATATGACTTCTTTATACAAAAAAGGCATAAAGGAAGTCCAGTAGGGAAATATCTGAATTTTAGCATTTTCTGATATCTAGTAAAAGAGGAAAAAAGAACAGCAGTTGCAAGGTAGATTGTATTGTACCTTTTGTCCTATTATTGTTATGTATATGGTCACTAATAATAATATATTGGTAGTATTTTAATGATTGGATATTAATCATATAATTCATTGTATGATAATTCATTAATTACACACTTAAAGAAGGATGATAAAATGTAAAATCATAGTTGATAGCAAAGTGAATGTGAGCCAGCAGAGTGATGCTCATGGGAAAAAGGCTAATGCAGCCATAAGAATCGCACAAAGTGTATGTCCCAAAGGTGCTTTTTTGGAGGAAATTTGATTTTCTTGTTTTTTTTTTCTTTTGAAGACATTGTCCCAAAACATGGGACAACCATGACCGGGATGACTGAGAATCTCTACAGACTTTTAGCTGTGCAATTTGGAATGAACACCTTTTGATTGGTGTGGGAGTTGGAATGGATTTCCAGAGGAAACAATGTAGAAGAACTTCTTAACACAAAAATCAGGAGCACTTCTCAAGTGACCTTGAGGACCCAAATAAACCTGCAAGTGCTTCAATAACCCTCTAAAAGAATGCAAATAACCAGCTGTCTGCAAGGAACATGAATCCTTTCATTCCCCACTATCATGTCAGAACTGAAGAAGCTTCTTGGAAGAGAAGCGAAACGTCTTCAAAAGAAAAATGTGTAGTATGCTCAATAGTAGTAACTGTGAGAGGGATCTTGGAGTCCTAGTGGACAACCATTTAAATATGAGCCAGTAGTGTGCAGCAGCTGCCAAAAAAGCCAACACAGTTCTAGGCTGCATAAACAGAGGGATAGAATCAGGATCACCTGAAGTGTTAATACCATGTTATAATCCCTTGGTAAGGCCACACTTGGAATACTACATACAGCTTTGGTCACCACATGTAGAAAAGATGTGGAGACTCTAGAAAGAGTGCAGAGAAGAGCAACAAAGTGGATTAGGGGACTGGAGGCTAAAACATGAAGAACAGTTGCAGGGACTGGGTATGTCTAGTTTAATGAAAAGAAGGCCTAGGGGAGACATGATAGCAGTGTTCCAATTTCTGAGGGGCTGCCACAAAGAAGAGGGAGTCAAACTATTCTCCAAGGCACCTGAGTGTAGAACAAGAAGCAATGGGTGGAAACTAATCAAGGAGAGAAGCAGTTTGCCTCCAGAAGTTGTGAATGCCCCAACACTGGAAGTCTTTAAGAAGATGTTGGATAGCCATTTGTCTGAAATGGTATAGGGTTTCCTGCCTAGGCAGGGGGTTGGACTAGAAGACCTCCCAGGTCCCTTCCAACTCTGCTATTGTATTGTATTGTAAAAAAAAGTCCAGTTGCCTCCTGAAAACGCACCTTTGGGACAACCATGACATGGATGACTGAGAATCTCTACAGACTCACAAAATGGATGTCCTAGTTTGGGGAGACCCATCTCAAACACCAGGTCCCCTTGTAGATACCACACTTGGAGAAGACATTACCCAAAACTGAATCAGCTTTAGGGAAGGGCTATGAGGCTAAGGAAGAAATCAAAGTTGCTGCTCTTAGTTTTGGGGAAAGTCAACAAGAGATTGCACATATCGATCGGTGGGAGCTGAAAATGAGAAAGAGTCTGGGAGAACATTTTCCATCTTTTACTTGAGGAAAGGAGGATACATTAGATAGAAGCTTAATTCTTATTCCAGAGTCTGAGACATGGTAAAAAGAACTAAATCACAAGAGAGGAGATTCTCTTGGCTGAATTAGAGAGAAAAGATATCCTAAAAGGAGAAGCAGGTTTTAGAACTGAAACAGTGAACTAGATAAATTTGATCCCCCCTTTAATAATGAAAATATGAAGCAACCATCAGTTAGAAAATATTTAAGTGGGATTCCCACAGAGAGGAGGAAGAAGATGGTCTTCTTCATATTTTTGAAGGTAAAATTCTATGATGCTAATAAAATACCCACGCAATACGCAGATTTATTTTTAAATGCACACATCCTTTTGACAAAAGTCTCAATCACTTACTAAAAGAATGCAAATGACAGTAGTGTTTAATATCATAACGTATCTGTCCTGGTGCCAATGCTTTGGAACATTGTGCTATGAGTAATTAGATTGACCAAACCCAGGCACAATGCAGTTGGGATCCTTGTCCGTTGGATTCCTACTAATGAAACTACATTTGATGGGTCCTTTCCAGGATCCCATACCTGCCATGGTTGCAGCCTTGGAACTCCCAAGCACTCTTTGCACTCCTTCCTTCTCCTCCTGGATCTGGAGGAATACGCAACATCCAAGGAGTGGGCCAGGGTCTTGATGACACTGTAAACATGGTGGTCATTTATTACCTGGATGCTGTTCCATTTCTTTAGGGAGTCAATGGGTACTTTCTGGGTGCATCTTCTCCGACCCTTGACAGAAAAGAGATGCTTTGAAAATGAACAGTGAAATGACTGATCTTCAGCCTGGGGATCCACAAAGAGAATGGGTTCAAAGACATCATTGTTTGCCTTATCTTTATTTTTGAAATCAAAGTTCCAAATACTATGGATATATTGGAAAAGCCTGTGCCTTCTGGTTGTCAGTTTTATAAGGGGTGTAATGATCCAGACTTTACCTTCAATGGGTCCTGGCAAACCCTTTAATATTGAATGGAAAGGAAGAATTCTATCAGAAGAAAAGCCATATTCCATGAAGTGAACAAAAACATTGACTTGTCTCCACTTAGAGATGGCATCCCTGAGGGGTGCTGTATGTCCCATCTCTGAGAATCGTTGTGATATAACAACACAAATTCCATTCCTGAAAAGCATCGGAGTAAAAGTCCTCATAAAATTATCTCCCTCTTCTGTGTCTGAAGCAAAGAGACCAATCAAGATCCAACCAAAATGGGTGAGCAGTTGTACAATTCCTGGGTACTGGATCCCTTCTTTGGGGACCATCTGGTGGAAAAAAGGGAATTCCCTTTTATCCCTAAGAGCCACTGAAGCAGTTGCATAACTGATCTGAAAAAGCAATGAAGAATGCTGTGTTATATCTGGGCTTAAATGAAGTCCAAAATAATTAGGTTTTAATAAATCTGGCTAAGTTATCGTGTATTGTTTATTGCTGATTAACAATTTGGTAATGTTAAGATGACAAATGTAAAATACAGAATATTAATAAGACCATATATAAAATAGAATAAAAGAAACATTTTTTTAAAAAAGTATGAGAATAAAGAATGAAAATAGTATTTCTATATCACCACTACAGTTTACCACATTCCGATTCACATGTGCACTTATCAAAGAAACTTTATTTCAATAAAGGGCCAAATTATATATAATTTTTAAATTCTTATCACTCGGAAAATATATTGTTTCAATATAAGGATCCCAGTAGTTTGTTCATCCAATGTATGGTCCAAGATGACCTTCTCTTTCTTAACCATTTGACAATCAAATACATTTCTTATGCCTTCTTTCTATGGACCTCTGCAAATACAAGACTGTTCATTATAAGATACTTGGTCAAATCTGCATTTTGAAATACCGTTCAAAATGTTAAGGCCCTTCTGTATTTAAATTCTTGACAATTGGGAAAGTATGTTTATAGTGGCTCATCTGTTTCTATGGTCAGCCTTACTGAGCATATCTATGGTATATCTTTCTCTGCTTCAATATCCCAGATTCTGTTTGCAGTAATCTTTCTAGCTTTCCTACTTCTGTACAAGAGACAGGGAGACCACAGTTCCTAATAAAATTTGTCAGTTCTACTATCCAAGAGATCCTTATTTGAAATTTTGCCTGTTCTGACATACACAATTGTGAGAGTCTATCAGTTTCCATAGCTTTAAGTTCACACCAGTAATTATACGCTTTGATTTTAGACAAAGAACAAATTGTATGGCTTGCCAATTCAGCTCTGAGGTCAGAGTTGAAGTTCTTCTACCCAACTCCAAGATATCTATGCAGTTTGTCAAATATCCAGCTCATGATTGTCCCAAACTGGAGTTTCTGAAAATCAGAAAGTCCAGTTGCCTCTTGAAAAAAACATCTTTGGGACACCTCCAAGATATTTTTCAGATGCTCTGAATTAGCATGTTCTAGTAGTGATATTTAAGCCCCAAATCTCAGTTTCATATAACAGCATCAGGATAACCTTTGCCTGATAAACTTTTATAATTAGGGCTAAGGATGCTTGATAGTTAGACTTATTTAATTTACTAATGCTCTTGATCAAAGCTTCTTTGTGTGAAGTTTCCAAAAGATGACCTAATTAATTTATGAGCCTAGAAACAAAGTTCAAACGAAATCCATTCATTTATTAATAGCCGAAAGTGATTTCCGCTTTATGGCATCTGAACTTTACCTCTTTATCCCCTCCCTTCTGTCTGTGTCATAAATCACATCCACCAAAAATGTGTTGTGGCAGGCTATGGACATGCACATTTCACATGCTAGCTGTAGAAATATGAGAGTTGACTCTGGCCAAAGGTATGCATGGTATTCTCCCTTTTCTCTGACTTTTATGTCAACTTGATAATAGTCATTGAAACACTTTACAAGTTGACACTTTGATAATAATTTACTATCAATTAGACTAACAAACGTGATTGCTATGGTCCTTTTTATATCTTTTTTATACATAGGAAGTACTATTGCTATCTTCCTCCCAACTGGATATGACAAGTATTTTTTGTATGTCTTAATGGGACCTGCCAAAAGAGAGTCCCACCACTCAGCATATTTGCTGAATGGTTTGATGGGTAGATTTATTGCTCTTCGAGCCTTTTATGGTGAATTTATGAAGTTAAAAAAATAGTTGCCTTATTGACAAACATGCTTGTAATTTTTAAAATAAAATGTTAATGACATTGGTAACTTTGAGTCAATAAGACATATGTGTTTTATAACCATCCTTTATATACAGTCATTAGGATTCTCTTCACATATTTGAAATTAGTTTACCATTAAAAATACCATTATTTTGGCTAAGATCATATACAAAATATGGGTTTTCCATCTCTATTGCCTCTTTCTTACAGGAAAAAGAGCTTTTGGACACAGAGCCTCTCCCTATCTTAAGAAGTATGCACCAGAAGCACCTAAAGCAATACAAATTTTGTCATTAGAGGATATGCCTGCTTTGATTCCTGCCCCTTCTCCACTATGGATCCCAATCCTTAGCCATGACACCTACAAGGGCCATGGTGAAAAGCAGTTCTTGAATTCCATAGAAAAGATATGGTTGGAACCCTCACCTCACCTCACTCATTTTATCAGATAGAGACATACACAACCAACCTGTGGGACTTTGTAGGTGGCTATTGATTTTGACATCTGGATGGAGATGTCCCTGTAAGCTGCATCAAGAAGAGCCAAAAGGTTGTCCTTCTTTCCACAACTGTAGTTGGGAACATTGGCTTCTCCAGTTGACAGCATGTCCAACAAGGCATCTGAAGTGCCAAGTGTGTTTGAATAGTTGTCACGGCAATTGTAGCCAAGTGTGAGATTGTGCAGAATCTGATGATTCTTATTGACTACTTGAGTAGCGAAAATGAAATTTAGCAATCTTGACTGATCAAACGGTAAACTATGGTAAAAAAAAAACCTCATGATTTTTATCACTATCTTCAACAGTAATGCAATATATTGTTTTTTAATGAACTCCTCTTTATATTCCAATGTCTGAGGCTTCTGTCCATACTGTTCTAAAGTCAGAAATAAATGATTGTCTCTATTACCAATTATTTTGTATCACCAGGTTTAATAGTCATGCTGTACAGAGACACACAGACACACAGACACACAGACACACAGACACACAGACACACAGACACACACACACACACACACACACACACACACAGAGGAAGAGAGAGAGAGAGAGAATGAATATACATATATACTAGTGATTTTCATTTGTTCAATATTAGGATTCAAAACGATTCAATCATTAAGTTAGACAACTCTACTTCCCACCCCACACAAAAAAGAAGAGGCTATTTCATAAGTGACCCAAGAAGCCAACCCTAAAATCAAATGGGCATTTATATATATTTTTAAGTATCAGGCATTGAATATCAATGAGCATTTATAAAAATGTGGAAATAGGCTAGAGAGAGGTGACTACAACCATTTCAACAACTACTTTAAACAAAAAGTATTCAGGTAATGAACTCAAATAGATGGGAAGAAGAAAATAATTTAGACTCCTTTCGGGGGTTTTTTCTGCTCCAAACTTTGGTTTTGAGTCTCTTTCACAAAATAAGATAAGGTCCTGCAATAGAGGAGTAAGTGGAATAAGAAGAAAATAAGGCAATATTAGAGCTGCAAATGGAGGATATCACACTGTGACTTACAAGACGGACTGAGAATAAGGAGCCTTCTTGAAGGTAAACATTACATGTGATGCTTCTGTTTTAGAGATTACGATACTAATGAGATGGTCTCCTGGTCTGTAATAGCTCTTTGGATTGTTTCCATCCTGGTGTGCCAACCTTAGTGGGCACTTCAATCTAAGCTTCCCAGAGACTGGGTGGGACAGCAGCAGCAGCAGAAACAGAAGCAGGAGGTTCATAATTCTTGGTGTGTGTGTGTGAATCTATCTCCTTCTCATTTCTAAACAAGAGCAACCAGAAGAATTAAAGTATACAAAACAAGATGAAAATGCCAGCAGGTCTCTTCATTCAAACAGAAAACCACTTGAGCACTACTTAAGGCTTTTAACTGTTTCTAATGCAAAATCCTCCCATGTTTCTTCAGTCTGATGTTTACAGCAAAGGTAGCTACTGAAGATGTAACTGAAGAGATTCAAAAGACAGCAATGAAAATTACAGTGAGAAGCAACTTCTCTAGGGATTCAGAACTTTTTTCAGTGCTGCATGTGCAGACAGATAGCTGGAGAAAGGCATGAGAGTAAACGACAGAAGAAAAAAAAACTCCCACACACAGATACAACCCTGAGGCCACTCTTCTACAGATGTTTCCATTCTTCCAGTCAGGATATACCCAGAAAGTGATGCTGTAGAAAGGTATTTCAACACTCAGGGGATTCTTCTGCTGTTTTTTTTTTTTTTTTAACATGGCCTCTTCTCTTCAGCAAGCAAGACATTGGGCATGTTGACAATAAAGAAAGAGAACAAAATAATCAAGATTAGATGTGTGTTTAACATGGACATTGCTCAAAGTGTTCTGGGTGAATCCTGTCCTATTTATTCCAGTGTCACCCATCATTCTGAGTGGAAATGGTCCCCTGTGGACAAGGCATGCAGTCATATCCGCAAATGGGCTGTCCTTCTCTAGCCCGCTTTACAAATCCAGGAGGATAATTTTCCACACATTTCGACTGTTGCAGAGACTAAGCAGATAAATAAAGAATGCCAAAGAAAAATTGTTAGAATTCACAAGGCAAAATGGAGGTCAATATAAACCAAGAGGTTTCTGAACTTTGCTTAGTTAATATGAAATATCTAACCGATTACAAAAGGTTGTAAGGCAAGAATCTTGAGAATCTTAGACATTTGATATGAATATAAGAAATGACTGTGGAAGAGATGCACGAAAGCTAATTGTAACTAACTGACACACTTTCTACAAGTTGTAATGTAAGATGACGATTTGTGTGTGTGTGTTGTTTGTTTAATAAAAATAAAAATTTCTTGGGGAAAAAAAGGTTGTAAGGAATATACCACTCATGAATTCTTCATTTACCTCCTCCCTTTTGCTTCTAACGCATTGCAATAGACATTAAGGTTGTTCCTCAATGCCATATTCCCACAGGAAATCTTTTTTCTTTTGACTGTTAGCCAGGCTGTGTACTTTCCCCTCCCTTCCCCCTCTCAGGCTTCATGGCAATTATGAGGCAGCACAAAATGGCTTCATCCAGAGTTGACACTAGGTTCTAGGGACCAGTTGAGACTAATGCTTTTATATGAGCCTCCTTCCTTCACAGTAGATTCCCTGCCCGGCTCTTGGACAGTTGTGAAGTACTGGTGGTGGTGTTTCCTAGGATTATGGTTCTGGGGGTGTTCAACGTGACACCCCTCTGAATGGAGTCAGAGATAGCCTGGGAGTTTATGGAAACCATGACACCATGAACCCATCCCAAGTCATCCAGTGATTTGATGTTATTGTGGAAGCAATTCCTTGGTGGTCAGGAATGGAATAGTTTATCTATGATCTCCCTGTCACAATCCCTGCTCATCATCATCCTCAACCTGTTTTCCTGTCATCCAGACTAGTGCAATGCATTCCACATGGGACTGCCCTTGATGAACAGTGTTGTGGCCTGTTAGCCTCCGGCCCATTTGGCAGTCGAATCAAACGAAGAGGCAGCATGGAAGACCCTAGCTCTGGGGATAAAATGCAGGGGGCAGAGATGAATAGGTGTGGCAGACAACTATTCATTTCCCTGCCAGTCTGTCATTGATAGCCTGTACTTCAGTATTCTGTCAGGAAATTATCAGAACTCTTCTTGGAATATACAGCACCTTCTGAGCGTGTTTGTGTGTGTCTCTCTGCTGCTGGAAAAATGTGAGCACATCTTCCAGGACCTCCTTTGCAAGTGTGTGGGGAGGGAGGGAGGGAGGGAGGGAGGGAGGGAGGGAGGGAGAGAGAGAGAGAGAGAGAGAGAGAGAGAGAGAGAGAGAGAGACTGACTCCTGGTGTGTTGAGCCATTTCAGGGGAAAAGGGAGCAAGTGTCACTTTCCATAGGACTTAGAGATTTGTAGCCTGCTGTGAGAGAGCGGCTGCTGGCACTCCTAATAAAGGGAATGTTTTTACAAAATAGAACTTTCTGTTTATGCTGGAACTGCAGGAGGCCATCGTGGCTGAAAATGGAGCCTGGGAAGGCTGCACACAGCCCTCCCGAGCTCCATTTCTACTGATCGAGGCATTGCAGGCTGGTCCTTCCTTGTTTCTAGGGCAGCCCCATGGCCAGATTTAACTGCCACATGGGCCAGATCTGGCCCCTGGGCCTTGAGTTTGACACCTCTGATCAAGACTGACAGTGAAAAATATTTGTATATAAACAGAGAGCAAACCATTTAGAAAGTTCCATTCTAGCCCTTTTGGTCTTCCCTAGTTGAGTAACAAAATGCCTGCAAGAAAACTACCAAGTTCAGACATCACCAAGACTTCCCAAATTCAACCCTGAGCTACAAATAATCTTTTACATTGAGATTTAACATAGTTAACTGTTCTGACCCCCCTTCTCCGCTCGTTCACAGACGACAGGCAGACAGACTTAAAAGGAAATAACTTTATCAGTCCTCGGCTCAGACTGGCTGCGAGCCCAAAATGAACATAAATAAAGTCTCTGGCAAGAAGATAACAGAATGCAAAAACAAAGATCTCTTACGGCCAAACCAGGTGTACAGAAAGAAAGCAATTCACTTCTCCAAGTGTCTCTCACAAACAAACCATGACCAATGAACAATGAACCATGAACAAATGATTTCTGCAACCAGGGCGTGGCACCATCAGTCCTTTTATCTCCGGAAGACCACCCTAACGAGCCCCAGCTGCCTTGTTATTCCTGCATCCCAACTCAACTCACAGCAAACTTCTGCTGAGTCATAACAGTTAACAATTAAAAAAATATTCAAGTGGTTTTCAAATGAAGTGCCCTCTTACAAGCCAAAGGACAAAACAAAGTAGCATTGCATTTCAAATTGTTCCTCATTATTTCAAATACCAAAAAGGACTTTTCTTTGTATCAAAATCATTTTTCTGTACTTCAGTTTTCTAGATCAAGGTATTATCACATCTGACCAGTCACATGACATGTTATTCAATAACGTGATTATGTGTTTAGAACACAGATTATGGCTCTTTTATTTCCGAATCCATCCCTTTTTAAGAGCAGGCCTATTGCATTATCCCAGTGGGGTGAAAGAGAAACATGGATAAATCTGACCAGGTCTGATCTGCTTACAAACATCACACACCATAGGTCTTTCCTTGTAGGCGACATAGTCCCAATTTCAGTGGATTCAGTCTAAACCTGACCCGGGAGCTTGTCAATAGAATTACCTTCTTCTTTGCTGTTTGAGATGAAAAGCAAGCAAATGTGAGGTTATCAGCATCATAATCCACAGTACTTGATAGCTTCTCTCACCAGTTTTATGGGGGGGAAACAGATTGGGAGATAAAAGAGCTATAATCTAAATAATCACCCTGCATCTCTTATTTGACAAGGCTGAATCAGCTGAAACCTGTATTTCATACTGTAGAATTTGAAGGACACTTTGCTAAATAGTACTGAAGCCTTCCAAGCAGCCTAAGAAAACTGCAAAGGTCCTACTCGCAACATTAAATTCTTAGGGAATGTTATCCGTCAGGGTAATGATGATTTAATAGCTGACCAATTGCAGCAATGCTATAATACTGTAATGCTGTAATGATGATGCAATGCAGGAATGGTATTCATCAGGTTCTGACCAGTTCTGGAGAACCGGTAGTGGAAATTTTGAGTAGTTTGGAGAACTGGCAAATAATACCTCTGGCTGGCCACACCCCCATCTATTCTCTGCTTCCCGAGTCCCAGTTGATTAAGAGTAAATGGGGATTTTGCAATAAGCTTTCCCTGGATTGGGGAGGGAATGGAGATTTTACAGTATCCTTCCTCTGCCTCACCCACCAAGCCACGCCACACTATGCCCACCAAGCCTTGCCCACAGAACTGATAGTAAAATATTTTGAATCCCACTACTGATGCAATGGTAGTAGGTCAGTAGATATCAGACTTGGAAGCCATCCTTTACATTCAGCCTTCAGGCCTGCCACATTTTCTACTGTGGGCAAATGGAAGGGGGGATTAGATAGATTATGTGTGATGTATAGTCAAAATAACATTCTTTTCTCAGAGAGTCAAGGACATCCTGCCCTTGCAGCGTTGATGATATAACTGGGAAGGTATCTCCAGTTTTGGATAGTACCTGATTGGACATGTGAGTCCTGGGCAGGGAGTTGAACTTCCTTTTGGGTGGGGAAAACCTGGAAACTTTCAGATTCGGGTTTCCCCAGATGTGCCAATATGACATCACTAATAAAATAGAACTTTGAGGAAATTCAAGCCTCTGAGTCTTTTTTTGTCGGGGGTGTTGCTTGGAACCCTGACAACAAGGTAATTTGACTGTTACCACTTTAAGAGGCTGTATCATAAGAGAGGCCCTGTTGGGATATATCAGTCTCTCCCTTCCATGCTGTAAATTGCTGATTGATTGTTTGACCTTTGCCAATGTACAATATGCTTTGTGCAGATAAACCACTATTTATTAAAGACAAACCCCTGTTACATGTTATTGCTCCTGGGTTGTCTCACATAATCACATTGTGTGCATTCTGACATTATCCACCTTGGTTTAATCCAATTGAATTGGTTCTAAGGCTTTGAAAAAAAAGGGGGGACACATACCAATATTTAGCCCACCTTGTTGTGCAACTTTAGCTGTGACAGATGAATTTGGTTGATAATAAGTCTCCGTCTTTCAAAGCTCCCCAGTTGCTCTTGGACAGGATTCACCCTGGGGAGAACTACCCAACTTATGAGGTTCAGATCTGCAGTTACATCTCCATTTTCATCCAAATATAGTTTCAACAGGGAAAGATTGCACAGTTCATTCTTCTTGAGAAAAGGGTGGAACTGGAATAGGGGGAAAACCTCAGGTCTTTAAAAAGCAGCAGATGTCATCTCTTCACACTTGAATCTTTCTTCTACAGTTGTTTAACTTGCAAATATACAAGTACAATTATTATTTTAGGATTAAAAATGTCATAAAAATTGTAATTCCACAGGTAACAAGTTATGTAATTTGTTATGCAACCTGTTATGCAATTTGCTCAATTTGGTTCTACCTGGCAAACGGGCTTGGTTTTCTTTCCTTGAAACTGGGACTGCAGCACCGCTGTTGAAGTGTAGGAAGGAACATCTGCAGGATCTCATTGGTGACGCCAGAGTGATTGAAGCAGCATCAGAAAGTCAGGCTGCAAGCTCCACACCTTTGGGGCGTGTGTGATGTCACAATGCACTTAGGACAGGAAGTGTTGCTTGCATCACAAGGTCACAATGCTGCTTCCATCAATCTAGCCTAGTGTCTCTCTCTTTTTATTTTAAAATTTTGAATTTTTTCAATATAGTAAAAGTAAACAAAGAAAAGGAAGATAGTAAGAAAAATGAAAATTAAAAGGAAGAAAACAGCAATGCTGTTCACCTATCTATCTATCAAGTTGCTGGAATAGTTAGAAAGAATATTATTTGAACATTTACCCTCTTATCAAGAATCAGAAAGTATGTCTCCCTATGTTTTTTTTTCCTTATACATTTTGTTGGCCTTCTTACTTTTCACTCTTCACATGACTTGAAAGTAGCTTACTCAGGGAAGTAAGATCAGGTAGTTGAACTAGAAGACTTCCAAGGTCCCTTTCAACTCTGTTATTCTGTTATTCCAAGGATGGCTTCTCAGTAAATAAATATATTCTCAGAAAACTTAGAGGCCTGGCAAAGAAGGAAGTAAGTTCCTCTTATGGAATGATGTTGAGGAGGGAATTCAATGGCTTCCAAAGGGGACAGTGTTGTAAATTAGGAACTAATGATAATGTGTATAAGGTGTGCTGGGTGGATGGGGTGCTCCCCTAATAACTGCTGTCATCACTCTTGGGTGAAGAATAAAAAAAATACTTCATGCCAGTAACCCAGGCCTGCCATGCCTCCAGACCAGTTCCCTGGTCACCACAGCATGTTTTTTTTTAAAAAAATTAATGTTCTGCCCATGCACAGACCTATTTATGGGCAACTATGTATGCACGCAGAGTATGTATCTGGCGTGCGTTCGAGCGAAGGGAGCAAAATTGTGCACACACAAAACCAGCAGTAATGCAAGCAGCAACCCATCCCTGTCCTAGTTCCATCCCTTTCTGGACAAGAAGAAGATTTGCAATGTTTCCCTGAATAAACTTTATGTGGACCAAAATGGAGATGTGAGAGCAGATCTGGAGATCATGAGCTGCGTGCCTCTATGAAACAACAATCCCCATAAACTGCAACTGGGGAGTTTTGAAAGCCAGAGGCTGATTTTCAACCAAGGTGCTCTGTCTTGTATAAAGTTGCTTAACAAGGTATTTAATATATATTCGTGTCTATTTCTGATTTCCAAAGTCATAAAACACATTTAAGGTAAGCTAAGGCTAGTCACCAAGGTGGATGATCTTCACTAAGAATTCAATGTGGGGAGCAGAACCCTTATGCTTGTCTCAGATGGCTTTGAAGGCTTCAGTACTATTGCCCCAGTGTCCTTTAGATGCTGCAGCATGAAGCACTGTTTTAAGCCGATTCAGCCATGCCCAACATGTGATTCCAGACGACAATTCTTCATGATACAGAGCATGGCTCTTTTTCTTCTTGAATGCAACTAGTTTAAATTTATTGTTTTCTACTTTAAGTCTCTTTGGGCAAAAAGTAAGCTCCATATTTAACTAATAATAAAGCTGGTTTTGTCTTTCCATGCTGGTTGGTGTCAGTTAATTGTACTTCTTCAACAAAAAGGACATTTTCTTGGATGCCTAGCTGGATCTTTAAAATATATCTTCCCCACATTGGGCTCATATTCTGTTCTGACCTCGGTTTCCTGAGACAGTAAAAATCACTCGCTTAGTCCCCAAAACCCTCTTTTTATTTCAACGGCTATGAATTTTGTTCATTCACAGCTCTTAATGAATCACAAATAGTTTGCAAAGAGTCCTAAAGAAGTCTGCCACAGTTTTTCAGGATAAGGCTGGTAAGCACCCGCCTTTATCTCCCTTGAAGCGCTGCCAAAGATTTAATTGCCAATTAGCTTTGCAAGGCCAAACAGAGCACAGAGTCAAAATGGAGCTTCAGAGTTTAAACTGACCAGAACAACGTTGCTTCTTGTAAAGACTCACATCTTTTTGCTCCTCCTTTATGATTTATGGGAGGGGCCAATCATCTCCAAGGTTTACTCCTGAATTGCCTATTTTGTCTTAACTGTTCTTGCCTTCTGGCAGCTCTGCGCATGCACATACTGGGAACAGGCTCCCCTGTTCCTCTGCCTTGCTGATTTTAGACTCTGGAGGCTCCAGAGGCAGTATATAACTCCCAGATGGTCCTGGCCCCATCTCTGCCTCCAATGGAGAGCACTCGTCTGAGACTTCCTCAGACTCCAAGACTGGACCATGTTCCTCCCCAACCTCCTCACTGTCTGACTCTGCTGCCAGCTCCTCCAGCTGCCGGCAGACCACAACCTATTCATGTCTCATGTACTGCAGGAAAAGATGCCTGACTTACACTTTTTGAGGGACACATTCTCAAGCCAAACCTACATCTCACTTCACTTTAATTCTGGAAAGTATGTGATGATCTTTAGTCTTATTTCAGTAACATGGTGGCCATATTAATTGAAGAGCCCTAATAATTTTTTTCATATCTATTTTGAGTGAGATCTGACTATTTTTGAGGGGAGCAGTTTTGCAATGTTTAATGTAGTCAAAAAAATTCCTGTCCTACTGGGTAGAGTTTCCGCATTGCATTTTTATCCTAATAACTAATAGAATAAAAGTAATTTGTCTTTTAGAATGTAATTTATTCTAAAAAAAATTAAAAAGGATTAATCATGGCTAAATGAAGAAAAGATGAATCCTCAAATCAATTTTTGAAAGAGAGTGTTGAGTCTTACAGACAATATTTTGTAGTGGGGTCAGTTCTTTGGGGATTTGTCCAGAAAGGGTATTAGGAGAGTGTGCAGGAAGCACTGAACTCATGGAATTCTGAGGCTCCACAAGGATTATGACATTACCAAACAAATACAGAAGTAACTGGGGAAGGTCATCCCGAGTGTTGCCACTGGGAAGGTAATCTGCACATCCTTGACACCCAGCTCTACTACCCTCATCTACTTTCAAGAGTAAGTCACAGAGACAAAGAGAGCTTGTTCACACAGACTTAGATTTCCATATTCATCTCACCTAAGGGAAAAAAAAACCCTCTATTCTCTTTTTGGGGGGAGGGGACTTTCATCTTTTCTGTATCTCTCTTTGTTAATATAAGTATCACATTTCTTATCCTGTCCTTTATGAGCTGCTTGAGAATTTTAACCATTAATTCATTTATTTTTCTGTTTATTGATTACATTGGGATTTAATTTGATTAGTTTTACATACCGTATTTTCACGACTATAAGCTGCACTGAAAATCCTAAAATTTGATCCAAAACCGGCAGTGCGGCTTATAACCCGGTGCGCTTTATATGTGGAAAAAGATCTCCCAGCTGCTTTCGGGGCTTCCTGGAGCGCCAAGAACCTTCGCGCTGTTCTCCGCTCCTCACGACTGCAATAGATGTCCAGAAGCGGCTTTTGGGGCTAATGGGGATTGGATTTCCAGCTCGATAGCCCCTGCCGCTTCTGGACGTCTATTGCAGTTGTGAGGAGCCGTGTATCTTGCAATAGACATCCAGAAGCGACAGGGGCTATCGAGCTGGAAATCCAATCCCCATTAGCCCCAAAAGCCGCTTCTGGACATCTATTGCAGTCGTGAGGAGCGGAGAACAGCGCGAAGGTTCTTGGCGCTCCAGGAAGCCCCGAAAGCAGCTGGGGGAGGCGCACGGCTTGGTTTCTCCTCCCTGGACGTCGCAGCAGCAGCCCCAAGCGCACCGAACTCTGTGTTTTTCGCATCGGGGCATGCTCTTGCAGCACACCCCGATGCGAAAAACACTGAGATTGACGTCCAGGGAGGATGTCCAGAAGCGTCGGGAAACGTGCGGCTTATAACCCGGTGCGCTTTATATGTGGAAAAAGTTTGAAAAATTAACGTTAATTGATACTGCGGCTTATAATCCGGTGCGGCTTTTGGTCGTGAAAATACGGTACTTCTTATGTTTATTTCCCTTACTTTTAAATAATTTTAATTGTCAAACTGATGCAAAGGAAGACGAAAGTCCAATAATAATTGCAAAGAAAAAATAAATGTCATGAAACTAAGAAGAAATTTTAATATTATTTCCCCAGTTTTATCATGAGCTGTTCTTTAGTGTTTAGATCTGGCCTCAGGATGATAATATAGCACTTGGGGAAAAAGATGCATCCCAGGAGTCCAGCACTGGAGGCCAAGATGGAGAAGATTTGAACAACCACCATGTATTTCCCTTTGGTGCTCAGGTAGGTGGGCACAAAGGAGACCCAGACACTGCAGAAGACCAGCATGCTGAAGGTGATCAGCTTGGCTTCGTTGAAGGCTCCAGGGAGATTCCTGGCCAGGAAAGCTACTGTGAAACAAATGGCAGCTAAGAAACCCATGTACCCAAGGACAACATAAAACATGGTAATGGAACCTTCATTGCATTGAAGGATGATTTCTCCAGGCTGGGACTGCAGGTCAGAATCAGGGAACGGGGGAGAGACTGTGAGCCAGATGGAGCAGATGATAATTTGGACAGTAGAACAAGAAAGTATGATGGAGTTGGCCAAGCTTTTCCCCAACCATCTCTTAACTCGGTTTCCTGGTTTTGTGGCCAGAAAAGCCAACACCACTGTGATTGTTTTGGCCAAAACAGAAGACACAGCTACTGAGAAGACAATGCTGAACACTGTTTGTTGGAGAAAGCAGTTGGCTTTTCTTCGTTGTCCAATGAAAAGAAAGGCAGACAAAGAACAGAACAAGAGGGAGACAAGGAGGATGTAGGAGAGGTCCCGGTTGTTGGCTTTGACAATGGGAGATTCTCGGTATTGAATGAATATGATTAAAACAAGGCCTGTGGTTAGGAACAAAAGTGTGGCGAAAGAGACCAAAATGATGCCCAGATGTTCTTCATAAGTGAGGAAGGTTATAATCTTTGGGATACATTGGATTCTCTTCTTTGGATATTGATCATCTGGGCACTTGGTACATTTTTCAGTATCTGAGAAAAGAAAACAAGTTTTTAATAGCCGTTCCTTTCAAAGTTGAAGATAGATCTGATGACAGCTGTTATTGAGAAACTGGAAAGCCATAGTAAATATTCAATAGGAGTATGTACATATCAGTTCCCCATATCAGTGATGGCTAACCTTTTTGGCACTGTGTGCAAAAATTGGAGCGCATGTGCACCGGAGCACTGAAACCTAGAAGAGAGCAGCTGACTGGAGCACATGAGTTCTGCTAAAAGCTGCTCTTCTGGGTTGTATTTTGCACATGTGTGTCAGACAGCTGGTCTAACATGCCATGCACACCAAACTGCTGCTCTTTTCAGGGTTCCGGTGCTCCGGCACATGGCAAGACCATCTGGCTGGCGCACACACTTGCGATGGAACATGGAAGAGCAACTGGCAATGGCACACAAGCCCACAGAGAGGGCTGTGCATGCCACCTCTGGCAAGCATGCCATAGATTCACCCTCACGGATATATACAATAATTATACAATTATGTACACAATCATATAAAGAACAACAAAAATAACACCCAAAAGAGGAATACTGTCATAACAACTACCCTTCTATGAGGCTACCCACATTTTCATCAGGCTCTGACTTCACCCTATCCCAACACTTGGGAGAACAGCCATTTCTTTGTTTAATGGTAATGCTTGCTTCCTTGCTTAATTATTTCTTTCTTTCTTTCTTTCTTTCTTTCTTTCTTTCTTTCTTTCTTTCTTTCTTTCTTTTTTCTTTCATGTATGTATGTGTGTGTGTGTGTGTGTGTGTATGTATGTATGTATGTATGTATGTGTTTGTTTGTTTGTTTGTTTATTTATTTGTATGCCACCCATCTCACCAGAGAAAAAATTAGGTGTCTTACAGACATCCAATTGAAACAATAAATAAGGATTACAAATTTAAAATTCAGTTAAAGTAAAACTAACTAGGATGGAGAGGGAGGGAGCAAAGTGCATGCTGCATTTTCTCATAACCTCTCTCCCTCCATCAGTTCTTCCAGTTAGATCTTTCTGCTTATGTAGCTTTATGATCTTGAAAAAAATTGATTGATCGATGCATCTTTTGGATTGTAAGGTAAAGTTAGTTGGATAAAAATTGCAGCTGGACTGTAATCAATTCTCAAGTTTCAAAGGACTTAGATGTTCCTAAGAAAGGTAAACATGGAAAAAAACTTCAAGACTAAGAATTGGAAAAGATATTCTTCCTGCAGAAGTAAACTCAATCCATCATGTCCTCCTATCTCTTCCTAACTCATTCTTCAAGATATTTTATTAAGAACAATCAAAAAGTCAAGCTTAGATGTGTCTTTTTTAACATGCACAGTGACCACAATGCTGTGGATAAATTCAGTACCATATCAGCTACCCACCTTCCTGAGTAGAGATGGTCCCCTCTGGACAAGGAACACAATCATAGCAGCAAACTGGCTCTCCTTCTCGAGCCTGCTTGACAAATCCAGGATGACATTTTTCCACACATTTGGACTGAGGAAGAGTCTAAGGAATAAAACAATGTGTGAGGACTCAACATCCATGGAAAATGGATGTAGACAGGAATATTAGCCAAGTAACTGTCAACTTCGGACCGAACCTGACATAAGCCAGTTTCCTATTCTTCAGTTGCCACATAGAGGGGGGGAAATTGTGATGAAGAAACATCTGACCTAGAGTACAGGTTTCTTCTGGACTATATAAAATATTGCAAATGTCTTGAAAATGTCAAAAACCCTCCCCCAGTAAAAAATAATTGCTTCCATCACACGCGTGTGCAAAAATTTATCCCCTGGATAAAATGCTCTCTTACAAGCCAAAGGCCAAATTAAAGTGGTGTTTCCTTTCAAATTGTCCCTTGTTACTTCTAATGCTAAGAAGGCCTTTTCTTTTGATCAAAGTCTCATTTCATTGCTTCAGTTTTCTAAGTTTGGGTATATTCTCACATCAAAACAGTGTATGTGATTTCGTATGAACTGGAAGCCTTGGACCTTCTTAGGAGTAGAAGGCCTATTGCCCTATCCCAGTGGGGATAGTCCATCACAGACTATGTAACAGATATTTCCTCAACCAGGACATAGTGACTCCTCAATCTATTGAACAGTGTTTGCCATTATAGCATCTGAAGGGCATTTGGGTCAATAGTATTGAGCCTCCCAAGCTGCTTAAATAAGCTGTAAGATTTCTTCTTCACACGTTGACTTCTCAATGAAGTTCATCCACATTTGAGACTAGGCTTAGCTTACTTGAATGGGTCTTAGGGCTTTGGAAAGCAGAGAAAACATAGCCATTTTCCACTCACCTTGTTGAACAACTTCAGCCGTGAAGAAGCATTTTGGTTGATAATAAGTCTCTGTCTTTCAAAACTCCCCAGGTGTTCTTCGATGCAATCCTTCTTGGAAAAAACCAACAAACTCAAAATGTCCAGATCTGCTGCTACATCTCCATTTTGGTCCAAGTACAGTTGAAACTGCGAAAAATTGCAAAACTCATTCTTCTTCAGAAAGGTATGGAACTAAAATGAAAACATGCAGGAATTTTAACAGTAGAAACATATGTTTCTTATCCTATGTAATCTTTTCACACTGATTCTTCCTTCTATAGTTATCTATATTGCAGTTGTGCTTAGTGGAGAGAACAAGTGTTACCACTATCTTCCAAAGTGATAAATATATATTGACAATTAAATAATAAAATTAGCCAAATATGGGAGACATTCTGGAGCAGATGTATCAAACTCGATTGCATTTAGGGTTAGGGTTGTGTTTGACCTCGGGAGGTGGGAGGTGGTGTGGCCAGCTATATCTCACTCATGTCAGGATGCCTGTAGTGGCCCAAGAGTTCTGCCAGCGAAAATGGGCTGTTTCCAGGGTGGCCCTGTGGGTCTAAGCACCCTGCGGGCCAGATCCAGCCGCCGGGCCTTGAGTTTGACACCCATATTCTAGAGCAAACAATTTGAGGGAAGAACAAATCCTTCATAATCTCCTTGAAAGAAATAGCTTAGTCCCAATTAGACCAGAAAGGAAACACTTCCAAATGAGCTAATTCTAAACTGATGTTAGATTAATAGAATTGTGTAAAACCTCACATCAGCTCATTGTATAGCCAGAAACTTTAGGGATGACTCTTTCTGTGTTTCTTTCTCTACTTATTATAGACCTTATTTCTGATAATTCTAAGAAAGCATCACTTCCTTAATCCCCAAGCTCATTTCCATATATCATTATATCTGTTTTATAGATTGTGGGAATGCTGATGATTTAACTTTGATATCAGCAAAGTATTAAAAATTACTTCTTGATGTGATCATTAGGAATCTAGTTAAATATGGCAGAGAAAAGTTGATGGTAGATAAAAGTGGATTAAAAACAAAACTGCATTGAATTATTTTTTAATGTTCCTTATAAACCAGAGGAGTTATGAATAACAATTAGCCCTTGATCATCTGTTCTATTCAATATATTTTTATATTAATGCAGACAGTTGGAGTTCATAAATCCAACTGTTGTTGATGAAAGATTATACCAACTTGTAGAAAAAGCTATTTTAATCACTTTTCAAAATTGCTATCTTTTAGAAAAAAAATATGACTTCTTTATACAAAAAGAAGCATAAAGGAAATCCAGTAGGGAAATATCTGAATTTTAACATTTTATGATCTCTTGTAAAAGAGGAAAAAAGGACAGCATTGCAAGGTAGATTGTATTGTACCTTTTGGCCTATTATTGTTATGTATATGGTCACTGATAATAATATACCAGTAGCATTTTAATGATTGGATATTAATCATATAATTCATTGGATGATAATTCATTAATTGCACACTTAAAGAAGGATGATAAAATGTCAAATCATAGTTGATAGCAAACTGAATGTGAGCCAGCAGTATGATGCTCATGGAAAGAAGGCTAATGCAGCCATCAGAATCTCACAAAGTGTATGTCCCAAAGGTGCTTTTTTAGAAGGCAACTGGACTTTCTTGTTTTTTTTTCTTTTCAAGTCCTTGTCCCAAACCATGGGACAACCATGACCTGGATGACTGAGAATCTCTACAGACTTTTAGCTATGCAATTTGGAATGAAGACCTTTTGAATGGTGTGGGAGTAGGAATGGATTTCCAGAGGATAAAATGCAAAAGAACTTCTTAACACAAAAATAAGGAGCACTTCTCAGGTGACCTTGAGGACAAAAATAAACCTCCAAGGGCTTCAATGACCCTCTAAAAGGATGCCAATAACCAGCTGTCTGCAAGGAATATAAATCCTTCCATTCCCCACTATCATGTCAGAGCTGAAGAAGGTTCTTGGATGAGAAGCAAAACATCTTCAAAAGAAAAATATGTAATACAGATGGTACCTTGCTCAATAGTAATTACTGTGAGAGGGATCTTGGAGTCCTAGTGGACAACCATTTAAATATGAGCCAGCAGTGTGCAGCAGCTGCCAAAAAAGCCAACACAGTTCTAGGCTACCAGAGTGGTAGAATCAAGATCACTTGAAGTGTTAATACCATTTTATAATGCCTTGGTAAGGCCACACTTGGAATACTGTGTTCAGTTTGGTCGCCACGATGTAGAAAAGATTCTAGAAAGAGTGCAGAGAAGAGTAACAAACATGATTAGGGGACTGGAGACTAAAACATATGAAGAATGGTTGCAGGGAATGGGTATGTCTAGTTAAATGATAAGAAGGCCTAGGGGAGACATGATAGCAGTGTTCCAATATCTCAGGGGTTGCCACAAAGAAGGGGAAGTCAAACTATTTTCCAAGGCACCTGAGTGTAGAACAAGAACCAATGGGTGGAAACTAATCAAGGAGAGAAGCAACTTAGAACTGAAGAGAATTTTCCTGATAGTTAGAACAATTAAACAGTGGAAAAGCTTGCCTCCGGAAGTTGTGAATGCCCCAACACTGGAAGTCTTTAAAAAGGTGTTGGATAGCCATTTGTCTGAAATGGTATAGGGTTTCCTGCCTAGGCAGGGGGTTGGACTAGAAGACCTCCAAGATCTCTTCCAATTCTGCTATTGTATTGTATTGTAAAAAAAGTCCAGTTGTCTCCTGAAAAAGCACCTTTGGGACAACCATGACATGGATGACTGAGAATCTCTACAGACTCACAAAGTGGATGTACTAGTTTGGGGAGACCCATCTCAAACACCAGGTGCCCTTGCAGATACCACACTTGGAGAAGACATTACCCAAAACTGAATCAGCGTTAGGGAAGGGCTATGAGGCCAAGGAAGAAATCAAAATTGCTGCTCTTACCTTTGAGGAAAGTCAACAAGAGATGACAAATATTGATCGGTGGGAGCTGAAAATAAGAAGGAGTCTGGGAGAACATTTTCCATCTCTTACTTGAGGAAAGGAGGATACATTAGATAGAAGCTTAATTGTTATTCCAGAGTCTGAGACATGGTAAAAAGAACTAAATCACAAGAGAGGATATTCTCTTGGCTGAATTAGAGAGAAAAGATATCCTAAAAGGAGAAGTGGTTTTAGAACTGAACCGGTGAACTAGATAAATTTGATCTCCCCTTTAATAATGAAAATTTGTAGCAACCATCAGTTAGAAAAGATTTAACTGGGATTCCCACAGAGAGGAGGAAGAAGATGGCCTTCTTCATATTTTTGAAGGTAAAATTCTATGATGCTAATAAAATACCCATGCAATACACAGATTTATTTTTAAATGCACGCATCCTTTTTACAAAAGCCTCAATCACTTATTAAAAGAATGCAAATGACAATAGTGTTTAATATCATAATGTATCTGCCCTGGTGCCAATGCTTTGGAACATTGTGCCATGAGCAATTAGATTGACCAAACCCAGCCACAAGGCAGTTGGGATCCTTTTCCGTTGGATTCCTACTAATGAAACTAAATTTGATGGGTCATTTTCAGGATCCCATACCTGCCATGGTTGCAGCCTTGGAACTCCCAAGCACTCTTTGCATTCCTTCCTTCTCCTCCTGGATCTGGAGGAATACGCAACATCCAAGGAGTGGGCCAGGGTCTTGATGACACTGTAAACATGATGGTCATTTATTACCTGGATGCTGTTCCATTTCTTTGGGGAGTCAAGGGTTACTTTCTGGGTGCATCTTCTCCGACCCTTGACAGAAAAGAGCTGCTTTGAAAATGAACAGTGAAATGATTGATCTTCAAACTGGGGATCCACAAAGAGAATGGGTTCAAAGACATCATTGTTTGCCTTGTCTTTATTTCTGAAATCAAAGTTCCAAATACTATGGATATGTTGTAAAAGCCAGTGCCAACTGGTTCTCTGTTTTACGAGAGGTGTAATGATCCAGACTTTACCTTCAATGGGTCCTGGCAAGCCAGTAAATATTAAATGGAAAGGAAGAATTCTATAAAAAGAAAAGTTATATTCCATGAAGTGAACAAAAACATTGACTTGTCTCCATTTAGAGATGGCATCCCCGAGGGCTGCTGTATGTCCCATCTCTGAGAATCGTTGTGATATAACAACACAAATTGCATTCCTGACAAGCATCGGAGTAAAAGTCCTCATAAAATTCTCTCCCTCTTCTGTGTCTGAAGCAAATAGACCAATCAAGATCCAACCAAAATGGGTGAGCAGTTGTACAATTCCTGGGTACTGGATCCCTTCTTTGGGGACCATCCGGTGGAAAAAAGGGAATTCCCTTTTATCACTAAGAGCCACTGAAGCAGTTGCATAACTGATCTGAGAAAGCAATGAAAAATGCTGTGTTATATCTGGGCTTAAATGAAGTCCCAAATAATTAGGTTTTCATAAATCTGACTATCGTGTATTGTTTATTGCTGATTAACAATTTGGTCATGTTAAGATGATGAATATAAAATACAGAATATTAATAAGACCATATATAAAATACAATAAAAAAACAAATTAAGAAAAAAAAGAACAAGAATAAAATTAAAAATCATATTTCTATATCACCACTACAGTTTACCACATTCCGATTCATGTGTGCACGTATCAAAGAAACTTTTTTTTTTCAATTAAGGGACAAATTATATATAATTTTTAAATTCTTATCACTCGGAAAATATGTTGTTTCAATATAAGGATCCCAGTAGGTTGTTCATCCAATGTATGGTCCACGATGACCTTTCTCTTTCTTATACATTTGACAATCAAATACACTTCTTATGCCTTCTTTCTATGGAGCTCTGCAAATACAAGTCTGTTCATTTTAAGATACTTGGTTAAATCTTCCACCTTTAACCATTGTGTCCAGCTTTTCAAATCTGCATTTTTAAATACTGTTCAAAATATTAAGGCACTTCTGTATTTAAATTCTTGACAATTGGGAAACTATGTTTATAGTGGCTCATCTGTTTCAATGGTCAGCCTTACTGAGCATATCTATGGAATATCTTTCTCTGCTTCAATATCCCAAATTCTGGACTTCTGGTGGGGGAGGGGCTAGCTGGTGGGAGCTGGTTGTAACAGCTCTGGAATCCTGGACGCGTTATCTGTCTGATGAGCAATCCATCAGCCATCTGACAGCTTGTTTACCTTTTCTTCAGGCGAAGGAGATAAGGTGAGCTTATTTTGCTGCGCAACGCGCTAACTAACTCTCTCAGATCGACTCTGGGAGGGGAGGAAGGAGCACCCGAGAGCAGAATTGTTTTCGTGCCAGGAATTCCTGTTGTTTATTGGCAACACAAAACAACCTCCCATCCTCAGAACAAAATTTGATTTACTGAATTCAAGACGAGCAGACCCTATACACGTGAACTTTTAATTGTTTGTATTAATGCTTAGCTTCATTTTTACAAGAATTCCTTCTGATATCTTACTTGCTAAAGAGATATTCAAAATGGCGCCAAGCATCAACACTGATCGGGCTTTGAATTTCTACAGAGTTTAAAACTTCAAAGAAAAGGAATGATTTAATACTAAATTAAATTGCAACAGCTGCACAATCGACCAGCAGAGGCTTATTAATTGGCTGAAATATACTAATGAATGTAAAATATTGTTAACAGAATACTTTGTTTTTAATATGAATAAGGGTACATCTATGGAAATTGTATGGGATGCAAGTAAAGCGTATATGAGAGGAGCTTTGATAAATCTAAATAGATTACATAGATGTAAACAAGGGGAAAAGCGAACAGAAATGGAAGATGAAATTAGGAAGAAAGAGCAAGACTTTACTTGAAAACCAGGAGATATAAAGATTAAAGAAGCAATTACCTTATTAAAAGACCAATTTAATATGTTGATCTCAGATCAGGTAACTACTAGTCTGTTATATGCAAAACATAATACTTTTTCCATTTTTTTTTCCATTTTTTTTTCATTTTCACTTTATTTGTATGCCGCCCTTTTCCCTGGGGGGACTCAGGGAGGCTCATAGTTCAAAAGGGGGGGGGAGGACAAACAATTTACAACATGGAGACACTACATCATTTAAGAACACAACAGTCATACAATTTGAGTGGGGTTAGAATCGTTAACCCCAGGCCAGCCGGGACAGCCAGATTTTAAGGGTGGCGCGGAAGGACTGGAGGGTGGTGAGGGTCCGAATCTCCACGGGGACTTCGTTCCAGAGGTCGGAGCAGCCACCGAGAAGGCTCTCCTCCGGGTAGTTGCCAGTCTACACTGGCTGGCTGATGGAATTCGGAGGAGGCCTAATCTATGCGATCTTATCGGTCTAGTGGAGGTAATTGGCAGTAGGCGGTCTCTCAAGTACCCAGATCCAATACCATGGAGGGCTTTGTAGGTGACAAGTAGCACCTTGAATTGCACCCAGAGATCAACAGGTAGCCAGTGCAGCTCACGGAGGATAGGTGTTACATGGGTGAAACGAGGCGCACCCATGATCGCTCGCGCGGCCGCATTCTGGACCAGCTGAAGTCGCCAAATACTTTTCAAGGGCAGCCCCATGTAGAGCACATTGCAGTACTCCAGCCTAGTGGTCACAAGGGCACGAGTGACTGTTGTGAGGGCCTCCCGGTTCAGGTAGGGACGCAACTGGTGTACCAGGCGAACCTGGGCAAATGCCCCCCTGGTCACAGCTGACAAATGATGTTCGAAAGTCAGCTGTGGATCCAGGAGGACTCCCAAGTTGCGAACCCTATCTGAGGGGCGTACAATTTGACCCCCCAGCCTGAGAGATGGAACACTTGGCCAATTCGTGGGAGGGAAGCACAGCAGCCACTCGGTCTTTTCTGGATTGAGCACAAGTTTGTTAACCCCCATCCAGTCTCTAACAGCCTCAAGACCCTGGCTCATCACATCCATCGCTTCGTTGAGTTGGCACGGGGCGGACAGATACAACTGTGTATCATCCGCTTACTGGTGGTATTTTATCCCGTGCCGTCGGATGATCACCCCCAGCGGTTTCATGTAGATATTGAAAAGAAGGGGGGACAGGACCGAACCCTGCAGCACCCCATACGTTAGGGGCCTAGGGGTCGATCTCTGCCCTCCGACTAACACCAACTGCGACCTGTCCGAGAGGTAAGAGGAGAACCACTGCAAAACAGTGCCTCCCACCCCCACCTCCCGCAGTCTTCGCAGAAGGATACCATGGTCGATGGTATCGAAAGCCGCCGAGAGGTCAAGGAGCACCAGGATGGAGGCATAGCCTCCATCCCTGGCTCTCCAGAGATCATCGGTCAATGCGACCAAAGCGGTTTCTGTGCTGTAGCCAGGCCTGAAACCCGACTGGAAGGGATCTAGATAACTGGTTTCCTCCAAGGATCGCTGGAGCTGAAAGGCCACCACCTTCTCAACAACCTTCCCCACAAAGGGGAGGTTGGAGACTGGACGATAGTTGTTTAAAACGGCTGGATCCAAGGATGGTTTCTTCAGGAGGGGTCTCACCACCGCCGCCTTTAAAGCGGGGGGAAAGACCCCCTCCCGTAGGGAGGCGGTAACAACCGCCTGGATCCAGCCTTGTGTCACCTCTCTGCTGTTTACAACCAGCCAGGAGGGGCACGGGTCCAGCACACATGTGGAGGGACCTACAGCTCTCATCGCCTTGTCCACATCCTCAGGGGTAACAGCTTGAAAATCAATCCAGTGATGGTTTACCAGATTATCCCTTAGTGCCTCGGCTGGTTCTGCAGAATTGGAGTCCAGGTCCTCCCGGAACCGAGCAACTTTATCCGCGAGGAATTGGACGTAATCCTCAGCCCTGCCCTGCAGCGGATCGCCCATATCCCTCCTGTTTAGGAGGGAACGGGTTATCCTAAACAGGGCGGCTGGGCGCGACTCAGCGGACGCAACCAGAGAGGCAATATGTGTTCTCTTAGACGTCCTGGTTGCTCGAATGTACTCTCTGGTGCAGGTTGTTAAAAGTGCTCGGCTCGATTCGGATTTACTGGACCTCCATAAGTGCTCTAGGCGTCTCCTTCGGCGCTTCACCTCCCGGAGTTCCTCAGTAAACCAAGGAGCCCTCTGGGATCCACTGCCTCGGAGCGGCCGTAGAGGAGCAATCCGGTTAAGAGACTCCGTCGCTGCCAAGTTCCAGGCAGCAACCAGGGTCTCCACCGGACTGCGGGCGAGAGTATCAGGAATGACCCCAAGCTCCGTCTGGAACCCCAAAGGGTCCATAAGTCACCTGGGGTGGAACCACCTGGTCGGCTTCTCCTCCCTACAGTGGGGGTTTGGTCTCCGAAAGTCAAGCCTCAATAGGTAATGCAAATTAATCTGGTAGATGGTTAGCATATCAGATTAAGAAAAAACAAAAATTTGGTAACATAGCCAAATTGCACTACAGAGGGAAAGAAGGGTTTCAACAGGGTGAGATTCAAAAGGTTTTCCGTGAATTCTTTACAGTGTTGTACAAAGGTGACAAAATTAATGGTCTAGATATAGAGAGATACTTGGATAAAGAAAAAATACCCATAGTTAAAGAAGAGCAGAGGCAAAGATTGAATCAACCAATAACTTCGGGGAAAATTTTACAGGTAATTAAGCAGTTAAAGGCAGGGAAGGCACCTGGTACAGATGGCTTGACAGCGGCTTACTATAAAAATTTACAATTAGAAATGGTAGAATGTCTTAAGGAATTATTTAATAAGATTCAAACGGAAGGTAAGGTACCTCCATCTTGGAAGACAGCTTTTATATCCCTGATACCCAAAGAAGACCAAGATATTACCCAGCCAAAAAACTACAGACCTATATCACTACTTAATGTAGATTATAAAATCTTTACTAAAATACTAGCAAATAGGTTAATATTGGTTATTCAACAATTGATTCATAATGATCAAACAGGTTTCATTCAAGGGAGACAAATGAGAAGTAACCTAAGATTAATCATTAATGCACTAGAATATTTGGGAAAGAATAACCAAATTCCTGCTGCGCTCATATTTCTGGATGCTGAGAAAGCTGTTTGTTTGTTTGTTTTTTTATTATATTTATATGCCGCCCTTTTCCCCCGAAGGGGACTCAGGGCGGCTCACAACTCAAACCAGGGAAGGGGGATACAGACAAAAAATTAAAAAACAAAACATAACAATGCATAATTTAAAACACTCAACAGTCATACCATTCGAGACGGGGGCAACAGCTCTTTAGCCCCAGGCCTGTTGGAACAGCCAGGTTTTAAGGGCTTTGCGGAAGGCCTGGAGGGTGGTGAGGGTTCGAATCTCCATGGGGAGTTCGTTCCAGAGGGTCGGAGTAGCCACAGAGAAGGCTCTCCTCCGGGTAGTCGCCAGTCGACACTGGCCGGCGGATGGAATTTGGAGGAGGCCTAATCTGTGGGATCTAATCGGTCTAGTGGAGGTAATTGGCAGCAGGCGGTCTCTCAAGTATCCAGGTCCAATACCATGAAGGGCTTTATAAGTGACGACTAGCGCCTTGAAGCGTATCCGGAGACCAATAGGCAGCCAGTGCAGCTCGTGGAGGATAGGTGTTACGTGGGTGAACCACGGTGCACCCACGATCGCTCGCGCGGCTGCATTCTGGACAAGCTGAAGTCTCCGAATGCTCTTCAAGGGCTGCCCCATGTAGAGCACGTTGCAGTAGTCCAGTCTAGAGGTCACAAGGGCGCGAGTGACTGTTGTGAGGGCCTCCCGGTTCAGGTAGGGATGCAACTGCTGCACCAGGCGAACCTGGCAAATGCCCCCCTGGTCACAGCCGACAAGTGGTGCTCAAAAGTCAGCTGTGGGTCCAGGAGGACTCCCAAATTGCGAACCCTGTCTGAGGGGCATACTGTTTGACCCCCCAGCCTGAGAGATGGAAAACTTGGCCAATTAGTAGGAGGGAAACCCACCAGCCACTCGGTCTTATCCGTATTGAGTACAAGCTTGTTAACCCCCATCCAGACCCTAAAAGCCTCGAGGCACTGGCACATCACGTCAACCGCTTCACTGAGTTGGCACGGGGCGGACAGATACAGACACATAGTACAAAAACAGGATATAATTACTTACAGACAGCTTCTTACCCTAGAAAGGGGTGTATTACAAATTGGTTTTATGCAACTTGAGGATAATTTATTTAAACAAATAAGAGATCAAAGCTTAATGCATATAAAGAGACTATACAATGTATTAATACAGATGGATTCCGAAACAGAATTAGTTAAAGACTGTATGATAAAGTGGGCTCAAAATATTGAAGAACCAAATAATATTGGATACATGGGAAAGGATCTGGGTAAGACATGTAAAATTTACACAAGCCCAAAACTTGAGAGAAAACTTTATAGATGGCATTTAGATCATAAAAAATTGGCTTCTATGTATCCAAACTTACAACCCAAATGCTGGAGATGTGATTGGATATATGTATATGTATATGTATATGTATATGTATATGTATATGTATATGTATATGTATATGTATATGTATATGTATATGTATATGTATATGTATATGTATATGTATATGTATATGTATATGTATATGTATATGTATATGTATATGTATATGTATATGTATGTATATGTATGTATATAGATATGTGTGTTCTAGCTTTCCTACATCTGTACAAGAGACAGGGAGACCACAGTTCCTAATACAATTTGTCAGTTCTACTATCCAAGAGATCCTTATTAGAAATTTTGCCTGTTCTGACAGACAAGAGTTTCTGTTTTTTCCTTGAAGATGCTTTTTGGATGAGAAGAAAAATGTCTTCCAAGAAAAAAGAAAGTCCAGTTGCCTCTTGAAAAAACACCTTTGGGACACCTCCAAGATATTTCTCAGATGCTCTGAATTAGCATGTTCTAGTAGTGATATTTAAGCCCCAAATCTCTGTTCCATATAGCAGCATCAGGATAACCTTTGCCTTATAAACTTTTATAATTAGGGCTAAGATGCTTGATAGTTAGACTCATATATTTTACTCATGCTCTTGATCTAAGCTTCTTTGTGTGAAGTTTCCAAAAGATGACCTAATTAATTTATGAGCCTCAAGACAAAGTTCAAAAAAAAACACCATTCATTTATTAGGGTCAACATTTTGGCATATTCTTCTGCATAGCCAAAAGTGATTTCCGCTTTATGGCATCTGAACTTTACCCCTGTATCCCCTCCCTTCTGTGTCATAAATCACATCCACCAACAAGGTGCTGCGGCAGGCTATGGACATGCACATTTCACATGCTAGCTGTAGAAATATGAGACCTGACTCTGGCCAAAGCTATGCATGGTATTCTCCTCCCTTTCCTCTCTTTTTATGTCAACTTGATAATATTCATGGAAATACTTTAAAAGTTGACACTTTGATGATAATTTACTATCCATTAGATTAACAAACATATGATTGCTATGGTCCTTTTTATATCTTTTTTATACATAGGAAGTACTATTGCTATCTTCCTCCCAACTGGATATGACAAGTACTTTTTGTATGTCTTAATGGGACCTGCCAAAAGAGAGTTTCACCACTCAGCATATTTGCTGAATTGTTTGATGGATAGATTTATTGATCTTCAAGCCTTTTATGGCGAATATATGAAGTTAAAAATAATTGTTGTCTTATTGACTAACATGCTTGTAATTTTTAAAATAAACTCTTAATGCCAGTGGTAACTTTGAGTCAATAAGACATATGTGTTTTATAACCATAGGTTATATACAGTCATTAGGATTCTCTTCACATATTGGAAATTAGTTTACCATTAAAAACACCATTATTTTGGCTAAGATCATATACAAAATATGAGTTTTCCATCTCTATTGCCTCTTACTTATGGGAAAAAGAGCTTTTGATTGGACACAGAACCTCTCCCTTTCTTAAGAAGTATGCACCAGAAGTGCCTAAACCAATACAAATTTGGTCATTAGAGGATACGCCTGCTTTGATTCCTGCCCCTTCTCCACTATGGATCCCAATCCTTAGCCATGACACCTATAATTGTCATGGTGAAAAGCAGTTCTTGAATTCCATGGAGAAGATATTGTTGGAACCCGCACATCACCTCACTCATTTTATCAGATAGAGACACACACAACCAACCTGTGGGACTTTGTAGGTGCTGATTGATGTTGACATCTGGATGGAGATGTCCTTGTAAGCTGCATCAAGAAGAGCCAAAAGGTTGTCCTTCTTTCCACAGCTGTAGTTGGGAACATTGGCTTCTCCAGTTGACAGCATGTCCAACAAGGCATCTGAAGTGCCAAGTGTGTTCAAATTGTTGTCACGGCAATTGTAGCCAAGTGTGAGATTGTTCAGAATCTGATGATTGTTATTGACTACTTGAATAGCGAAAATGAAGTGTAGCAGTTTTGTCTGATTAGAAGGTAAACTATGGTTAAAAAAAACTGATGTTTTTATCACTATCTTCCACAGTAATGCAATTTTTTTTTAAATAAACTCCTCTTTATATGCCAATGTCTGTGGCTTCTGTCCGTACTGTTCTAAAATCAGAAATAAATGATTGTCTCCATTACCAATTATTTGGTGTGAGTGTTGAGAGGACACGGTGGAGATAGTGTACCACCAGGTTTAATAGTCATGCTGTACACACACACACAAACACACACACAC
This sequence comes from Thamnophis sirtalis, assembly GCF_051295495.1. Lineage (NCBI taxonomy): Eukaryota > Metazoa > Chordata > Lepidosauria > Squamata > Natricidae > Thamnophis > Thamnophis sirtalis. Next base: position 4,158,992 of record NW_028261383.1, read on the forward strand.
ACTTCCCAATCATGCGCACACACACACACACACACACACACACACACAGAGGGGGGAGAGGGAGAGGGAGAGAGAGGGGGGATATACATATATATTAGTGATTTTCATTTGTTCAATATTAGGATTCAAAATGATTCAATCATCAAGTTAGACAACTCTACTTCCCACCCCACACAAAAAAAGAAGAGGCTATTTCATAAGTGACCCAAGAAGCCAACCCTGAAATCAAATGGCATTTATATTATTTTTAAGAATCAGGCATTGAATATCAATGAGCATTTATAAAAATGTGGAAATAGGCTAGAGAGAGGTGACTACAACCATTTCAACAACTACTTTAAAGAAAAGGTATTCAGACAATGAACTCAAATGGATGGGAAGAAGAAAATAATTTAGACTTCTTTCAGGGTTTTTTTCTGCTCCAAACGTTGGTTTTGAGTCTCTTTCACAAAATAAGACAAAAGAAGAAAGCCACGGAAATCCAAATTATGCAAGAAATTAGGTCCTGCAATACAGGAGTAAGTGGAATAAGAAAAAAAAGGCAATGTTAGAGCTGCAAATGGAATAATCACACTCAGTAACTTACAAGGAAGACTGATGATAAGGAGCCTTCTTGAAGGTAAATATTACATGTGATGCTCTTGTATTAGAGATTACGATACTAATGAGATGGTCTCCTGGTCTGTAATAGCTCTTTGGATTGTTTCTACCCTGGTGTGCCAACCTTAGTGGGCATTTCAATCTAAGCTTCCCAGAGACTGGCTGGGACAGCAGCAGCAGCAGCAGAAACAGAAGCAGGAGGTCCATAATTTTTGGTGTTTGTGTGTGAATCTAGCTCCTTCTTGTTTCTAAACAAGAACAACCAGAAGAATTAAAGAATACAAAGCAAAGATGAAAATGACAGCAGGTCTCCTGATTCAAACAGAAAACCACTTGAGCACTACTTAAGGCTTTTAACTGTTTCTGATGCAAAATCCTCCCATGTTGCTTCAGTCTGATGTTTACAGCAAAGGTAGCTACTAAAGATGTAGCTGAAGAGATTCAAAAGACAGCAATGAAAATTACAGTGAGAAGCAACTTCTCTAGGGATTCAGAACTTTTTTCAGTGCTGCATGTGCAGACAGATAGCTGGAGAAAGGCATGATATTAAACAACAACAACAAAAAACCCCACACACAGATACATCCCTGAGGCCACTCTTCTATAGAGGTTTCCATTCTTCCAGTCAGGATATATCCAGAAAATGATGCTGTAGAAAGGCATTTCAACGCTCAGGGAATTCTTTCATTGTTTTTTTTTTAACATGGCCTCTTCTCTTCAGCAAGCAAGACATTGGGCATGTTGACAATAAAGAAGGAGAACAAAATAATCAAGATTAGATGCGTCTTTAACATGGACGTTGATCAAAGTGTTCTGGATGAATCCAGTACTATTTCTTCCAGTGTCACCCATCTTTCTGAGTGGAAATGGTCCCTTCTGGACAAGGCATGCAGTCATAGCCGCAAATGGGCTGTCCTTCTCTAGCCCACTTTACCAATCCAGGAGAATAATTTTCCACACATTTGGACTGTCACAGAGACTAAGCAGATAAATAAAGAAGGCCAAAGACAAATTGTTATAATTCACAAGGGAAAATGGAGGTCAATATAAACCAAGAGGTTTCTGAGCTTTGTTTAGTTAATATGAAATATCTAACTGGTTACAAAAGGTTGTAAGGCAAGAATCTTGAGAATCTTAGGCATTTGATATGAATATAAGAAATGACTGTGGAAGAGATGCATGAAAGCTAATTGTAACCAATTGACACACTTTCTACCAGATGTCATGTAAGATGATGATTTGTGCGTGTGTGTTGTTTGTTTAATAATAAAAAAAAAATTCTTGGAAAAAAAAGGTTGTAAGAGATACACTACTCATGAATTAAGATGATGATTTCTGTGTCTGTGTGTATTGTTTGTTTAATAAAAATAAAAATTTCTTGGAAAAAAAAGGTTGTAAGGGATACACTACTCATGAATTCCTCATTTACCTTCTTTATGCTTCTTTCACATTGCAATAGACTTTAAGGTTGTTCCTCAATGCCATATTCCCACAGGAAAACTTTTTTGTTTTCATTATTAGCCGGGCTATCTACTTTCCCCTCCCTTCTCCCACTCAGGCTTTATCGCAATTCTGAGGCAGCACAAAATGGCTTCATCCAGGTTCACTTCAGAGTTGACACTAGGTTCTAGGGACCAGTTGAGGCTAATGCTTTTATATGAGCCTCCCTGGCAAAAAGGACCGTATGGCTCTTGGACCATACTGAAGTACTGGTGGTGGTGTTTCCTAGGATTCTGTTTCTGGGGGTCTTCAACCTGACACCACTCTAAATGGGGTCAGAGATAGCCTAGGAGTTTATAGAAACCATGACACCCATGAAACCATCCCAAGTCATCCAGTGATTTAATGTTATTCTGGAAGCAATTCCTTTGTGGTCAGGAATGGAATAATTTATCTTACATCTCCCTGTCACAATCCCTGCTCATCATCACCATCACCCTGGTCTCCTCTCTTCCAGACTAGTGCGATGCATTCCACATGGGACTCCCTTTGATGAACAGTGTTGTGGCCTGTTAGCCTCCGGCCCATTTGGCAGCCGAATCAAATGAGGAGGTGGCATGGAAGACAGGGGCAGCATCAAGGCAATTTGCGAGCTCTTAGAGGGAAGATGGAATGGACCTGTCAGAGAGAGAGACAGAGGTGGAGCGTGGACAATCTATCAGCCCTCAGATGGAGAGTCAACAGCTCCCACTTCTGAACAGCTTGTTTGAGAGCCTGACTTGTGGATGCACAGAAGGCAGAGGAGAGGAGAGCAGTGGCAATCTATGAGGTGGTTCTTGGGACAGAAGAGCTACTGCTTCTAGTGAAGCCCCACGCTAGCTCTGGGGATAAAAGGCAGGGTGCAGAGATGAATAGATGTGGCAGACAACTATTCATCTCCCTGCCAGTCTGTCATTGAGAGTGTCCACTTCAGTATCCTGTCTGGAAATTATCAGAATTCTTCTTGGAATAGGCAGCACCTTCTGAGCATGTGTGTGTGTCTGTTTGTGTGTGTGTGTTGCTGGAAGAAAGTGAGTACAACTTCCAGGACTTCCTTTGCAAGTGTGGGAAGAGAGAGGGAGAGAGGGAGAGAGGGAGAGAGGGAGAGAGGGAGAGAGGGAGAGAGGGAGAGAGGGAGAGAGGGAGAGAGGGAGAGAGGGAGAGAGGGAGAGAGGGAGAGAGGGAGAGAGGGAGAGAGGGAGGGAGGGAGGGAGAGAGGGAGAGAGAGAGAGAGAGAGAGAGAGAGAGAGAGAGAGAGAGAGAGAGAGAGAGAGAGAGAGAGAGAGAGAGAGAGAGAGAGAGAGACTCTCCTGGTGTGTCCAGCCACTTCAGGGGAAAAGGGAGCAAGTGTCACGTTCCATAGGACTTAGAGTCTTTGTAGCCTGCTGTGAGAGAGCGGCTGCTGGCACTCCTAATAAAGGGAATGTTTTTACAAAGTAGAATGTTCCATTTATGCTGACATTGCAGGAGGCCATCGTGGCAGAAAATGGAGCCTGGGAACTTTGCACATGTCCCTCCCGAGCTCCATTTCTACTGGTCGAGGCATTGCAGGCTAGTCCTTCCTTGTTTCCAGGGCAGCCCCTTGGCCAGATATAACTACCACTTGGGCCAGATCTGGCCCCTGGGCCTTTAGTTTGACACCTCTGATCAAGATTGATAGGAAAAACTATTTGTAAATAAACAGAGAGCAAACCTAATTCCATTCTAGCCCTTATGGTCTTCCCTAGTTGAGTAACAAAATGCCTGCAAGAAAACTACCAACTCAAAGATCAACAAGACTTCCCTAATTCAACCCTGAGCTACAAATAATCTTTTACATTGAGATTCAACATAGCTAACAATAAAATAAACACATTCAAGTAGTTTTCAAATGAAGTGCCCTCTTACAAACCAAAGGACAAAACAAAGTAGCATTGCATTTCAAATTGTTCCTCATTATTTCAAATACCAAAAAGGACTTTTCTTTGTATCAAAATCATTTTTCAGTACTTGAGTTTTCTAGATCAAGGTATTATCTGACATCTGACCAGTCACATGACATGTTATTCAATAACGTGATTATGTGTTTAGAACATAGATTATGGCTCTTTTATCTCCGAATCTGTCCCTTTTTAAGAGCAGGCCTATTGCATTATCCCAGTGGGGTGAAAGAGAAACATGGATAAATCTGACCAGCTCTGATCTGCTTACAAACATCACAGACCATAGGTCTTTCCTTGTAGGCGACATAGTCCAAATTTCAGTGGATTCAATCTAAACCTGAACCTGGGAGCTTGTCAATAGAATTACCTTCATCTTGGCTGTTTGAGATGAAAAACAATCAAATGTGAGGTTATCAGCCTCTCTCACCAGTTTTAAGGGGGTGGGGAAACAGATTGGGAGGGAAAAGAGCTATAATCTACGTTCTAAAAAAAATATTCACCCTGCATCCCCTATGTGACAAGGCTGAATCAGTTGAAAACTGTATTTCATACTGTCGAATTTGAAGGACACTTTGCTAAATAGTACTGAAGCCTTCCAAGCAGCCTAAGAAAACTGCAAGGGTCCTACTCACCATATTAAATTCTTAGGGAAAGTTATCTGTCAGGGTAATGATGATTTAATAGCTGACCAGTTAATCTCAGCTGATTAAGCGGAGATGGGGATTTTGCAATAAGCTTTCCCTGGATTGGGGAGGGAATGGAGATTTTATAGTATCCTTCCGCTACCTCACCCATCAAGCCATGCCACACTATGCCCACCAAGCCTTGCCCACAGAACATATAGTAAAATATTTTGAATCCTACCACTAATGCAATGGTAGTAATGAGTCAGTAGATATCAGACTTGGGAGCCATCCTTTACATTCAGCCTTCAGGCCTGCCATATTTTCTACTGTGGGAAAATAGAAGTGGGGGGATTAGATAGACTATGGGTGATGTAAATAAATATATTTTCAGAAAACTTAGAGGCCCTGGCAAAGAAGAAAGGAAGATCCTCCCATGGAATGATGTTGAGGAGGGAATTTGATGGCTGGGAAAGGGGACAGTATTGTAAAGAAGGAACTAAGGTCTATAAGGTGTGCTGGGTGGAGGGGGTGCTCCCCTAATAACTGATGTCATCACTCTTGGGTGAAGAATAAAAAAAAAATACTTCATGCAAGTAACCCAGGCCTGCCATGCCTCCAAAAGAGTTCCCCAGTCAGTGCAGCATGTTGTTTTTTTAAATGTTCTGCCCATGCACAGACATATATATGGGCAACTGTGTATGCATGCAGAGTGTGTATCTGGCGTCTGTGTGAGCGAAGGGAGCAAAACTGTGCACCCCCAAAACAGCAGTAATGCCAGCAGCAACCCATCCCTGTCCTAGTTCCATCCCTTTCTAGACAAGAAGAAGATTTGCAATGTTTCCCTGAATAAACTGTATGTGGAACAAAATGGAGATGTGAGAGCAGATCTGGAGATCATGAGCTGTGTGCTGCTATGAAAGAAGAATCCCCCCAAACTGCAACTGGGGAGTTTTGGAAGCCAGAGGCTAATTTTCAGCCAAGATGCTCTGTTTCGTATAAAGTTGCTCAACAAGGTATCTAATATATATTCGTGTCTGTTTCTGATTTCCAAAGTCCTAAAACACATGTAAGGTAAGCTAAGGCTAGTCACCAAGGAGGAGGATCTTCACTAAGAATTAAATGTGGGGAGCAGAATCCTTATGCTTTTCTTAGATGGCTTTGAAAGCTTCAGTACTATTGCCCCAGTGTCCTTTAGATGCTGGAGCACGGAGCACTGTTTTAAGCCGATTCAGACATGCCCAACATGTGATTCCAGACAACAATTCTTCATGATACAGAGCATGGCTCTTTTTCTTCTTGAATGCAACTAGTTTAAATTTATTGTTTTCTACTTTAAGTCTCTTTGGGCAAAAAGTAAGCTCCATATTTAACTAATAATAAATCTGGTTTTGTCCTTCCATGCTGGTTGGTGTCAGTTAATTGTACTTCTTCAACAAAAAGGACATTTTCTTGGATGCCTAGCTGGATCTTTAAAATATTTCTTCCCCACATTGGGCTCATATTCTGTTCTGACCTCGGATTCCTGAGACATTAAAAATCACTCGCTTAGTCCCCAAAACCCTCTTTTTATCTCAACGGCTATGAATTATGTTCATTCACAGCTCTTAATGAATCACAAATAGTTTGCAAAGAGTCCGACAGAAGTCTGCCACAGTTTTTCAGGATAAGGCTGGTGAGCACCCACCTTTATCTCCCTTGAAACGCTGCCAAAGTTTTAATTGCCAATTAGCTTTGCAAGGCCAAACAGAGCACAGAGTCAAAATGGAGCTTCAGAGTTTAAACTGACCAGAGCAACATTGCTTCTTGTAAAGACTCACATCTCTTTGCTCCTCCTTTATGATTTATGGGAGGAGCCAATCATCTCCAAGCTTTACTCCTGAATTGCCTATTTTGTCTTAACTGTTCTTGCCTTCTGGCAGCTCTGCGCATGCACCAGGGCTGGGTTTCAACCGGTTCGCACCGGTCCCTGCGATCCGGTTGGTCGCCGAACCCGGAAGTAAGTAACTTCCGGGAACGGCGAAGCCCCCCCCCCCGCCCGCGCGCGCTCGTACACCCGCGCCTGCTCCTTACCCGGTTTTTTTCAATTTCGCGCTTTCCACGCATGCGCAGAATGCCTGCGCGATCCTCCAGGAGCAGCTGGAGCATCGTGCAGACGCTAATACGCACACGCGCGCCATGTGCGTGCACACGCGTGCCAGGTGCGTGCGCGAGGACGCCGCCGGCCTCGTTCCAACCGATCCGGTTGGAACGGGGCGAGAAACCCACCCCTGGCATGCACATACTGGGAACAGGCTCCCCTGCTTCTCTGCCTCGCTGATTTTAGACTCTGGAGGCTCCAGAGGCAGTATAAAACTCCCAGATGGCCCTAGCCCCCTCTCTGCCTCCACGGCAGAGCACTCGTCCGAGCCTTCCCCAGACTCCAAGACTGGACCATGTTCCTCCCCAACCTCCTCACTGTCTGACTCTGCTGCCAGCTCCCCCAGCTGCCGGCAGACCACAACATATTCATGTCTCATGTACTGCAGCAAAAGATGCCTGACTTACACTTTTTGAGGGACGCATTCTCAAGCCAAACCTACATCTCACTTCACTTCAGTTCTGGAAAGTATGTGGTGTTCTTTAGACTTATTTCAGGAGCATGGTAGCCATATTAATTGAAAAGCCCTAAGAATTTTTTTCATATGTATTTTGAGTGAGATCTGACTATTTTTGAGGGGAGCAGCTTTGCAATATTTAATGTAATCAAGAAAATTCCTGTCTTACTGGGTAGAGTTTCCAATTACATTTTTATCCTAATAACTAATAGAATAAAAGTAATATGTCTTTTAGAATGTAATTTATTCTAAAAAAAATTAAAAAGAATTAATCATGGCTAAATGAAGAAAAGATGAATACTCAAATCAATTTTTGAAAGAGAGTGTTGAGTCTTACAGATGATATTTTGTAGTGGAGTCAGTTTTTTGTCCAGAAAGGGTATTAGGAGAGTGAGCAGGAAGCACTGATGGAATTCTGAGGCTCCACAAGGATTATGACATTACCAAACAAATACAGAAGTAACTGGGGAAGGTCATCCCAAGTGTTGCCACTGGGAAGGTAATCTGCACATCCTTGAAACTCAGCTGAATTACCCTCATCTACTTTCAAGAGTAAGTCACAGAGACAAAGAGAGCTTGTTCACACAGACTTAGATTTCCATATTCATCTCACCTAAAAAAAAAAAAAAAACCTCCATTCTCTTTTTTTGGGGGGAGGGGACTTTCATCTTTTCTGCATCTCTCTTTGTTAATATAAGTATCACATTTATTATCCTGTCCTTTACCAGCTGCTTGAGAATTTTAACCATTAATTCATTTATTTTTCTGTTTATTGATTACATTGGGATTTAATTTGATTAGTTTTACATACTTCTTATGTTTATTTCCCTTAGTTTTAAATAATTTTAATTGTCAACCTGATGCAAAGGAAGACGACAAGTCCAATAATAATTGCAAAGAAAAAATAAATGTCATGAAACTAAGAAGAAATTTTAATATTATTTCCCCAGTTTTATCATGAGATGTTCTTTAGTGTTTAGATCTGGCCTCAGGATGATAATGTAGCACTTGGGGAAAAAGGTGCATCCCAGGAGTCCAGCACTGGAGGCCAAGATGGAGAAGATTTGAACAGCCACCATGTATTTCCCTTTGGTGCTCAGGTAGGTGGGCACAAAGGAGACCCAGACACTGCAGAAGACCAGCATGCTGAAGGTGATCAGCTTGGCTTCGTTGAAGGCTCCAGGCAGATTCCTGGCCAGGAAAGCTACTGTGAAACTAATGGCAGCTAAGAAACCCATGTACCCAAGGACAACATAAAACATGGTAATGGAACCTTCACTGCATCGAAGGATGATTTCCCCAGGCTGGGACTGCAGGTCAGAATCAGGGAACGGGGGAGAAACTGTGAGCCAGATGGAGCAGATGAGAATTTGGACAGCAGAACAAGAAAGTATGATGGAGTTGGCCAAGCTTTTCCCCAACCATCTCTTAACTTGGTTTCCTGGTTTTGTGGCCAGAAAAGCCAGCACCACTGTGATTGTTTTTGCCAAAACAGAAGACACAGCTACTGAGAAGACAATGCTGAACACTGTTTGTTGGAGAAAGCAGGTGGCTTTTCTTGGTTGTCCCATGAAAAGAAAGGCAGACAAGGAACAGAACAAGAGGGAGACAATGAGGATGTAGGAGAGGTCCCGGTTGTTGGCTTTGACAATGGGAGTTTCTCGGTATTGAATGAATGTGATTAAAACAAGGCCTGTGGTTAGGAACAAAAGTGTGGCGAAAGAGACTAGAATGATGCCCAGATGTTCTTCATAAGTGAGGAAGGTTATAACTTTTGGGATACATTGGATTCTCTTCTTTGGATATTGATCATCTGGGCACTTGGTACATTTTTCAGTATCTGAGAAAAGAAAATAAGTTTTTAATAGCCGTTCCTTTCAAAATTCAAGACAGATCTGATGACAGCTGTTATTGAGAGACTGGAAAGCCATAGTAAATATTCAATAGGAGAATGTACATACACATATACCAGTGATGACTAACCTTTTTGGCACTGTGTGCCAAAATTGGAGTGCACGGGCACCAGAGCACTGAAACTTAGAAAAGAGCAGCTGGCTGGAGCACATGTGTGCCACAGGCAGCTGCTCTTCTGGGTTGCATTGTGCACATGTGTGTCATATAGCTGGTTTAACCCGCATGCGCACCAAACTGCTGCTCTCTTCTGGGTTCCAGTGCGCCCACACATGGCAAGACCAGCTTGCTGGCATGCACACTTGTGATGGAACCTAGAAGAGCAACTGGTGATGGCACACAAGCCCACAGAGAGAGCTGTGCATGCCACCTCTGGCAAGCCTGCCACAGATTCACCCACAGATGTATACAATAATTATACAATTATATACACAATCATATAAAGAACAACAAAAATCAAACCCAAAAGAGGAATACTGTCATTACAACTACCCATCTCTGAGGCTACCCGCATTTTCTTCAGGCTCTGACTTCACCGTATTCCAAAACCTGGGAGAACAGCCATTTCTTAGTTTAATAGTAATGCTTGCTTCCTTGATTAATTATTTCTTTCTTTCATTTCTTTCTTTCTTTTTTCTTTCATATATGTATGTATGTATGTATGTATGTATGTATGTATGTATGTATGTATGCATGTATGTATGTATGCATGCATGCATGTATGCATGTATGTATGTATATATGTATTTGTTCATTTATTTGCATGCCACCCACCTCACCGGAGACAAATTTATGGGGCTTATAGACATCCAATTAAAAAATAAATAAGGATTACAAATTTAAAATTCAGTTAATGTAAAACTAACTAGGATGGAGAGGGAGGGAGCAAAGTGCATCCTGGGTTTTCTCATAACCCTTGAATCAAACCTCTCTCCCTCCATCAGTTCTTCCAATTAGATCTTTCTGTTTATGTAGCTTTATGATCTTGAAAAAAAATGATTATTCAATGCATCTTTTGGATTGTAAGGTAAAATTAGTTGGATAACAAGTGCAGCTGAACTAAAATCAATTCTCAAGTTTCAAAGGACTTAGATGTTCCAAGAAACGTAAACATGGAAAGAAACTTCAAGACTAAGAATTGGAAAAGATATTCCTCCTGCAGAAGTAACCTCAATCCATCATGTCGTCCTATCTCTTCCTAAATCATTCTTCAAGATATTTTTTTATTCCTCCTGCAATGTTGAAAATTAAGAACAATCAAACAGTCAAGCTTTGATGTGTCTTTTTTAACATGCACATTGACCACAATGCTGTGGACAAATTCAGTACCATATCAGTTACCCACCTTCCTGAGTAGAGATGGTCCCCTCTGGACAAGGAACACAATCATAGCAGCAAACTGGCTCTCCTTCTCGAACCTGCTTGACAAATCCAGGATGACATTTTTCCACACATTTGGACTGAGGAATAGTCTAAGGAATAAAACAATGTGTGAGGACTCAACATCCATGGAAAATGGATGTAGACATGAATATTAGCCAAGTAAATGTCAATTTTCCTATTCTTCAGTTGCCACATAGAGGGGAAAAGTGGGAAGGAAGTTGGAATGTCTTACTAGACATTACATCAGAGGTGGGTTGCTCCTGGTTCGGTCTGGATTGGGTGAACCGGTAGTGGCGGCAGCAGGAGGATCTGCCCACCCACCTGGAAACTTCTGTGCATATGCAAGCATGAAAGTGCACGAGTGAACTGGTAGTAAAAAAAATGGAAACCCACCACTGCACCACATAGAGCTTTCTCATGGGAACCAAGGTCATCTCTACTGGTAATGGATAATGTTGGGGAGGAGTGCCTGGAGAGAGATTTATTTGAGGAAAATCTTAGCCTCTGAGTCCTGATTTGCTTGAGTCCATAGTTGGAACCTTGACAGTAATCTTTGGGCTTCAGTTATAGGTAAATATGAAATCTCTGACTAGTTTCAGAGAGCTCTAGGAGATAAAATTACTGGCATCTTCATTTAGTTCCTATCCTGATCCTGGTAGGTTACAATGGAAGAAAGCGCTTTTCTACTTAATAAATTCTGGAGAGATGGAACTGAGAAAAGATTTAGGCATTAACTAATGATATACATAGTATTTTAATTGTTTAACCATAAGCCATCTAGAGTCACTTCTGCAAGAGGACATCATAGAAGTTTAAAAATAAGTTACAACCAGTGGGTTACTCTTCATGGTTGTATTAACTTCCATTTCTCCATATTTTATATGACCATGATTTTAAAGTCTGATGATCTCTTGATATTAAACATTAGAATAATATTTATTCTAAAAGAATTGTTAAACTCTTATTCTATTATATTTATGAAAATAGAATAAAATTGTGATGAAGAAACATCTGACCTATAGGACAGATTTCTTCTAGACTATATAAAATATTGCAAAGCCACTCCTCAAAAATGTCTAAAACCCTCTGCCAGTAAACATAATAGCTTCCATCGCACGTGTGTGCAAATTTTTTATTACCGAACCAGTAGTAATGGCAGCTGGAACCCACCCCTGGATTAAATGATCTCTTACAAGCCAAAGGCCAAATCAAAGTGGTGTTTCCTTTCAAATTGTCCCTTGTTACTTCCAATGCTAAGAAGGCATTTTCTTTTGATCAAAGTCTCATTTCAGTGCTACAGTTTTCTAAGTTTGGGTATATTCTCACATCAAAACAGTGTATGTGATTTCGTATGAACTGGAAGCCTTGGACCTTCTTAGGAGTAGAAGGCCTATTGCCCTATCCCAGTGGGAATAGTCCATCACAGACTATGTAACTGCTATTTACTCAACCAGGACATAGTGACTCCTAATTCTATTGAACAGTGTTTGCCATTATAGCATCTGAAGGGCATTTGGGTCAATAGTATTGAGCCTCCCAAGCTGCTTAAACAAGCTGTAAGATTTCTTCTCCACACGTTGACTTCTCAATGAAGTTCATCCACATTTGAGACTAGGCTTAGCTTACTTGAATGGGTCTTAGGGCTTTGGAAAGCAGAGAAAACATAGCCATTTTCCACTCACCTTGTTGAGCAACTTCAGCCGTGAAGAAGCATTTTGATTGATAATAAGTCTCTGTCTTTCAAAACTCCCCAGGTGTTCTTTGATGGAATCCTTTTTGGAGAAAACCAACCAACTCAAAATGTCCAGATCTGCTGCTACATCTCCATTTTGGTCCAAGTACAGTTGAAACTGGGAAAAATTGCAAAACTCATTCTTCTTCAGGAAGGTATGGAACTAAAATGGAAAGATGCAGGAATTTTAACGGTAGAAACATATGTTTCTTATCCTATGTAGTCTTTTCACACAGATTCTTCCTTCTATAGTTGTTTATTTTTTTAATAAATAATTTTTATTGAATGTTTAATCTTCTATAGTTGTTTAAATTGCAGTTTTGTTTAGTGGAGAGACCAAGTGTTACCACTATGATAAATATATGTTGACAATTAAATAATAAAATTGGCCAAATATGGGAGTATCAAACACAATTTCATTATGGGTCACATCAGTGTTGTGTTTGACCTCGGGAGGCAGGATGGGGGTGGACAGCTATTTGTCACTCATATCAGTGTGCCTGAGGTGGCCCAAGAGCTCTTCCAGTGAAAACTGGCTGTTTCCACGGTGGACCTGTGGGTCTAAGCACCCTGCGGGCCAGATCCAGCCACCGGACCTGGAGTTTGACATCCATGTTCTAGAGCAAACAATTTGAGTGAAGAACAAATTCTTCATAATTTCCTTGAAAACAATAGCTTAGTCCCAATTAGAGCAGACAGGAAATCCTTCCAAATGAGCTAATTCTAAATTGATGCTAGATTAATAGAATTGTGTAAAATCTCACACCAGCTCATTGTATAGCCTGAAACTTTATGTAAGATTCTTTCTGTGTTTCTTTCTCTACCCATTACACACCTCCTTTCTGATAAGAGCCAGCATCTCTTCCTTCATCCCCAAGATCATTTCTATATATCATTATATCTGCTTTATAGATTGTGAGAATGCTGATGATTTAATCTTGATATCAGGAAAGTATTAAAAATTACTTCTTGATGCGAACATTAGGAATCTAGTTAAATATGGTGGAGAAAAATTGATGGTGGATAAAAGCTGATTAAAACAAAACTGCATTCAATTATTTTTTCATGTTCCTTATAAAATTGAGGATTTATGAATAACAATTAGCCCTTGATCATCTATTCTATTCTATATATTTTTATATTAATGCAGAAAGTTGGAGTTCATAAATCCAACTGTTGTTGATGAAATATTATACCAACTTGTAGAAAAAGCTATTTTAATCACTTTTCAAAATTGCTATCTTTTAGAAAAAAATTATGACTTCTTTATACAAAAAGAGGCATAAAGGAAATCCAGTAGGAAAATATCTGAATTTTAGCATTTTATGATATCTTGTAAAAGAGGAAAAAAGAACAGAAGTTACAAGGTAGATTGTATCATACCTTTTGTCCTATTATTGTTATGTATATGGTCACTGATAATAATATGTTAGTAGTATTTTAATGATTCGATATTAATCATATAATACATTGTATGATAATTCATTAATTACACACTTAAAGAAGGATGATAAAATGTCAAATCATAGTTGATAGCAAAGTGAATGTGAGCCAGCAGTGTGATGCTCATGGAAAAAAGGCTAATGCAGCCATAAGAATCGCACAAAGTGTATGTCCCAAAGGTGCTTTTTTAGAGACAACTGGACTTTCTTGTTTTTTTTTTCTTTTGAAGACATTGTCCCAAAACATGAGACAACCATGACCTGGATGACTGAGAATCTCTACAGACTTTTAGCTTTGCAATTTGGAATGAAGACCTTTTGAATGGTGTGGGAATAGGAATGGATTTCCAGAGGAAACAATGCAAAAGACCTTCTTAACAGAAAAATCAGGAGCACTTCTCAGGTCACCTTGAGGACCCAAATAAACCTGCAAGTGCTTCAATGACCCTCTAAAAGGATGCAAATAACCAGCTGTCCGCAAGGAACATAAATCCTTCCATTCCCCACTATCATGTCAGAACTGAAGAAGTTTCTCGGATGAGAAGCGAAACGTCTTCAAAAGAAAAATGTGTAGTATGCTGAATAGTAGTAACTGTGAGAGGGATCTTGGAGTCCTAGTGGACAACCATTTAAATATGACCCAGCAGTGTGCAGCAGCTGCCAAAAAAGCCAACACAGTTCTAGGCTGCATAAACAGAGGGATAGAATCAGGATCACATGAAGTGTTAATATGACTTTATAAGGCCTTAGTAAGGCCACACTTGGAATACTACACACAGTTTTGGTCACCACATGTAGAAAAGATGTGGAGACTCTAGAAAGAGTGCAGAGAAGAGCAACAAAGTGGATTAGGGGACTGGAGGCTAAAACATATGAAGAACGGTTGCAGGGACTAGGTATGTCTAGTTTAATGAAAAGAAGGCCTAGAGGAGACATGATAGCAGTGTTCCAATTTCTGAGGGGCTGCCACAAAGAAGAGGGAGTCAAACTATTCTCAAAGGCACCTGAGTGTACAACAAGAAGCAATGGGTGGAAACTAATCAAGGAGAGAAGCAGCTTGCCTCCAGAAGTTGTGAATGCCCCAACACTGGAAGTCTTTAAGAAGATGTTGGATAGCCATTTGTCTGAAATGGTATAGGGTTTCCTGCCTAGGCAGGGGGTTGGACTAGAAGACCTCCCAGGTCCCTTCCAAATCTGTTATTGTATTGTATTGTAAAAAAAAGTCCAGTTGCCTCCTGAAAAAGCACCTTTGGGACAACCATGACATGGGTGACTGAGAATCTCTACAGACTCACAAAGTGGATGTCCTAGTTTGGGGAGACCCATCTCAAACACCAGGTCCCCTTGTAGATACCACACTTGGAGAGACAAACTGAATCAGCTTTAGGGAAGGGCTATGAGGCCAAGGAAGAAATCAAAGTTGCTGCTCTTAGCTTTGAGGAAAGTCAACAAGAGATGACACATATTGATCGCTGGGTGCTGAAAATGAGAAGGAGTATGGGATAACCTTTTCCATCCCTTTCTTGAGGAAAGGAGGATACATTAGATAGAAGCTTAATTGTTATTCCAGAGTCTGAGACATGGTAAAAAGAACTAAATCACAAGAGAGGAGATTCTCTTGACTGAATTAGAGAGAAAAGATATCCTAAAAGGAGGCTTTAGACCTGAACCGGTGAACTAGATAAATTTGATCTCCCCTTTAATAATGAAAATTTGAAGCAACCATCAGTTAGAAAAGATTTAAGTGGGATTCCCACAGAGAGGAGGAAGAAGACGGTCTTCTTCATATTTTGAAGGTAAAATTCTACGATGCTAATAAAATACACATGCAATACACAGATTTATTTTTAAATGCACATACTTTTTACAAAAGCCTCAATCACTTCCTAAAAGAATGCAAATGACAGTAGTGTTTAATATCATAATGTATCTGTCCTAGTGCCAATGCTTTGGAACATTGTGCTATGAGCAATTAGATTGACCAAACCCAGCCACAAGGCAGTTGGGATCCTTGTCCGTTGGATTCCTACTAATGAAACTAAATTTGATGTGTCCTTTCCAGGATCCCATACCTGCCATGGTTGCAGCCTTGGAACTCCCAAGCACTCTTTGCACTCCTTCCTTCTCCTCCTGGATCTGGAGGAATACGCAACATCCAAGGAGTGGGCCAGGGTCTTGACGACACTGTAAACATGGTGGTCATTTATTACCTGGATGCTGTTCCATTTCTTTAGGGAGTCAAGGGGTACTTTCTGGGTGCATCTTCTCCGACCCTTGACAGAAAAGAGCTGCTTTGAAAATGAACAGTGAAAGGACTTATCTTCAACCTGGGGATCCACAAAGAGAATGGGTTCAAAGACATCATTGTTTGCCTTATCTTTATTTCTGAAATCAAAGTTCCAAATACTATGGATATGTTGGAAAAGCCTGTGTCTTCTGGTTGTCAGTTTTATAAGGGGTGTAATGATCCAGACTTTACCTTCAATGGGTCCTGGCAAGCCAATAAATATTAAATAGAAAGGAAGAACTCTATCATAAGGAAAGTCATATTCCATGAAGTGAACAAAAACATTGACTTGTCTCCACTTAGAGATGGCATCCCTAAGGGCTGCTGTATGTCCCGTCTTTGGGAATCGTTGTGATATAACAACACAAATTGCATTCCTGACAAGCATCGGAGTAAAAGTCCTCATAAAATTCTCTCCCTCTTCTGTGTCTGAAGCAAATAGACCAATCAAGATCCAACCAAAATGGGTGAGCAGTTGTACAATTCCTGGGTACTGGATCCCTTCTTTGGGGACCATCCGGTGGAAAAAAGGGAATTCCCTTTTATCACTAAGAGCCACTGAAGCAGTTGCATAACTGATCTGAGAAAGCAATGAAGACTGCTGTGTTATATCTGGGGTTAAATGAAGTCCAAAATAATTAGATTTTAATAAATCTGACTAAGTTATTGTGTATTTTTTATTGCTGATTAACAATTTGGCCATGTTAGGTGACAAATATAAAATACAGAATATTAATAAGACCATATATAAAATAGAATAAAAGAAACAAATTAAGAAAAAAAAGAATGAGAATAAAGAATTAAAATCGCATTTCTATATCACAACTACAGTTTACTACATTCCGATTCACATGTGCACGCATCAAAGAAACCTTTTTTCAATAAGGGGCCAAATTATATATAATTTTTAAATTCTTATCACTCGGAAAATATTTTGTTTCAATATAAGGATCCCAGTATGTTGTTCATCCAATGTATGGTCCAAGATGACCTTTCTCTTTCTTATACATTTGACAATCAAATGCATTTCTTATGCCTTCTTTCTATGGAACTCTGCAAATACAATAGCAGTAGACTTATATACCGCTTCATAGGGCTTTCAGCCCTCTCTAAGCGGTTTACAGAGAGTCAGCATATTGCCCCCAACAATCTGGGTCCTCATTTTACCCACCTCGGAAGGATGGAAGGCTGAGTCAACCCTGAGCCGGTGAGATTTGAACCGCTGAGCTGCTGATTTAGCAGTAGCCTGCAGTGCTGCATTTAACCACTGCGCCACCTTGGCTCTGTTCATTATAAGATACTTGGTTAAATGTTCCACATTTAACCATTGTGTCCAGCTTTTCAAATCTGCATTTTGAAATAATGTTCAAAATGTTAAGGCACGTCTGTACTTAAATTCTTGACAATTGGGAAAGTATGTTTATAGTGGCTCATCTGTTTCTATGGTCAGCCTTACTGAGCATATCTATGGTATAATCTTTCTCTGCTTTCTCTGCTTCAATATCCCAGATTCTGTGTGCCGTAATCTTTGTAGATTTTCTATATCTGTACAAGAGACAGGGAGACCACAGTTCCTAATAAAATTTGTCAGTTCTACTATCCAAGAGATCCTTATTTGAAATTTGGCCTGTTCTGACAGACACAATTTTGAGAGTCTATCAGTTTCCATAGCTTTAAGTTCACACCAGTAATTATATGCTTTGATTTTAGACAAAGAGCTAATTATATGGCTTGCCAATTCAGCTCTCAGGTCAGAGTTGAAGTTCTTCTACCCAACTCCAAGATATCTATGCAGTTTCTCAGTCATCCAGCTCATGGTTGTCCCAATGGTGTTTTGTCAAGAGGCAACTGGAGTTTCCGGTTTTTTCCTTGAAGATACTTTTTGGATGAGAAGAGAAACATTTTCCAAGAAAAAATCAGAAAGTCCAGTTGCCTCTTGAAAAAAACACCTTTGGGACACCTCCAAGATATTTCTCAGATGCTCTGAATTAGCATGTTCTAGTAGTGATATTTAAGCCCCA
Source organism: Thamnophis sirtalis (assembly GCF_051295495.1). Taxonomy (NCBI): domain Eukaryota; kingdom Metazoa; phylum Chordata; class Lepidosauria; order Squamata; family Natricidae; genus Thamnophis; species Thamnophis sirtalis. Next base: position 4,176,989 of record NW_028261383.1, read on the forward strand.
AATCTCAGTTCCATAAAACAGCATCAGGATAACCTTCACCTTATAAACTTTGTAATTAGGGCTAAGGATGCTTGATAGTTAGACTTATTTAATTTACTCATGCTCTTGATCAAAGCTTCTTTGTTTGAAGTTTCCAAAAGAGAACCTAATTAATTTATGAGACTCAAGACAAAGTTCAAAAAAATCCATTCATTTATTAGGATCAACATTTTGGCATGTTCTTCTGCATAGCCGAAAGTGATTTCCTTTTTATGGCGGCTGAACTTTACTGCTGTATCCCCTCCCTTCCGTCTGTGTCATAAATCACATCCACCAATAAGTTGCTGCGGCAGGCTATGGACATGTGCATTTCACATGCTGGCTGTAGAAATATGAGACCTGACTCTGGCCAAAGGTATACATGGTATTCTCCTCCTTATCAACTTGATAATATTCATGGAAATACTTTAAAAGTTGACACTTTGATGATAATTTACTATCCATTAGATTAACAAACATGTGATTGCTATGGTCCTTTTAATACCTTTTTTATACATGGGAAGTACTATTGCTATCTTCCTCCCAACTGTATATGACAAGTACTTTTTGTATGTCTTAATGGGACCTGCCAAAAGAGAGTCCCACCACTCAGCATATTTGCTGAATTGTTTGATGGGTAGATTTATTGCTCTTCAAGCCTTTTATGGTGAATATTTAGAAGTTAAAAAAAATGTTGTCTTATTGACTAACATGCTTTTAATTTTTAAAATAAACTGTTAATGCCAGTGGTAACTTTGATTCAATAAGACATATGTGTTTTATAACTATAGGTTATATACAGTCATTAGGATTCTCTTCACATATTTGAAATTAGTTTACCATTAAAAATGCCATTATTTTGGCTAAGATCCTATACAAAATATGAGTTTTCCATCTCTATTGCCTCTTCCTTATGGGAAAAAGAGCATTTGATTGGACACAGAGCCTCTCCCTATCTTAGGAAATATATACCAGAAGCACCTAAAGCGATACAAATTTTGTCATTACAGGATATGCCTGCTTTGATTCCTGTTCCTTCTCCACTATGGATCCCCATCCTTAGCCATGACACCTACAATGACCATGGTGAAAAGCAGTTCTTGAATTCCATAGAGAAGATATGGTTGGAACCCTCACATCACCTCACCATTTTATCAGATAGAGACACAAATAACCAACCTGTGGGACTTTGTAGGTGCCCATTGATGTTGACATCTGGATGGAGATGTCCCTGTAAGCTGCATCAAGAAGAGCCAAAAGGTTGTCCTTCTTTCCACAGCTGTAGTTGGGAACATTGGCTTCTCCAGTTGACAGCAGGTCCAATAAGGCATCTGAAGTGCCAAGTGTGTTCAAATAGTTGTCACGGCAATTGTAGCCAAGTGTGAGATTGTGCAGAATCTGATGATTGTTATTGACTACTTCAATAGCGGAAATGAAGTGTAGCATTCGTAACTGATCAAAAGGTAAACTATGGTAAAAAAAAATCATGTTTTTATCACTATCTTCAACAATAATACAATATATTGTTTTTTAATGAACTCCTCTTTATATCCCAATGCCTGAGGCTTCTGTCCATACTGTTCTAAAATCAGAAATAACCCATTACCAATTAGAAATAATCCATTACCAATTAGTTAGTGAGAGTTTTAAGAGGATGGGGTGGAGATATTGTACTACCAGGTTTAATAGTCATGCTGTATCCACACAAACACAAACACACACACTATCCACACACAGAAACACACACACACAGAGAGAATATACATATATACTAGTGATTTTCATTTGTTCAATATTAGTATTGAAAATGATTCAATCATTAATTTAGACACCTCTACTTCCCCACACAAAAAAGAAGAGGCTATTTCATAAGAGACGCAAGAAGCCAACCCTAAAATCAAATGGGCATTTATATTTTTTTAAGAATCAGGCATTGAATATCAATCAGCATTTATAAAAATGTGGATATAGGCTAGAGAGAGGTGACTACAACCATTTCAACAACTACTTTAAACAAAAAGTATTCAGGTAATGAAATCAAATGGATGGGAAGAAGAAAATAATTTAGACTTGTTTCTTGTTTCTTTCTGCTCCAAACTTTCATTTTGAGTCTCTTTCACAAAATAACACAAAAAAAGGGAAGCCACAGAAATCCAAATTATGCAAGAAATTAGGTCCTGCAATAGAGGAGTAAGTGGAATAAGTAGAAAATAAGGCAATATTAGAGCTGCAAATGGAGATAATCACACTCAGTGTCTTACAAGTTAGACTGAAGATAAGGAGCCTTCTTGAAGGTAAACATTACATGTGATGCTCTGGTATTAGAGATTACGATACTAATGAGATGGTCTCCTGGTCTGTAATAGCTCTTTGGGTTGTTTCTATCCTGGTGTGCCAACCTTTGTGGGCACTTCAATCTAAGCTTCCCAGAGACTGGCTGGGACAGCAGCAGCAGCAGCAGAAACAGAAGCAGGAGGTCCATAATTCTTGGTGTGTGTGTGAATCTATCCCCTTCTCGTTTCTAAACAAGAACAACCAGAAGAATTAAAGAATAGAAAGCAAAGATGAAAATGCCAGCAGGTCTCTTCATTCAAACAGAAAACCACTTGAGCACTACTTAAGGCTTTTAACTGTTTCTGATGCAAAATCCTCCCATGTTGCTTCAGTCTGATGTTTACAGCAAAGGTAGCTACTGAAGATGTAGCTGAAGAGATTCAAAAGACAGCAATGAAAATTACACTGAGAACCAACTTCTCTAGGGATTCAGGTCTTTTTTCAGTGCTCCATGTGCAGACAGATAACTGGAGAAAGGAATGATAGTAAACAACAGGGAAAAAAACCCCACCCACATACAGATACATCCCTGAGGCTACTCTTCTACAGAGGTTTCCATTCTTCCAGTCAGGATATATCCAGAAAGTGATGCTGTAGAAAGGTATTTCAACACTCAGGGAATTCTTCTGCTGTTTTTTTTTTTTTTTAACATGGCCTCTTCTCTTCATCAAGCAAGACATTGGGCATGTTGACAATAAAGAAGGAGAACAAAATAATCAAGATTAGATGTGTCTTTAACATGGACATTGATCAAAGTGTTCTGGTGAATCCTGTCCTATTTCTTCCAGTGTCACCCATCTTTCTGAGTGGAAATGGTCCCCTCTGGACAAGGCATGCAGTCATAGCCACAAATGGGCTGTCCTTCTCTAGCCCACTTTACAAATCCAGGAGGATAATTTTCCACACATTTGGACTGTCGCAGAGACTAAGCAGATAAATAAAGAATGCCAAAGAAAAATTGTTAGAATTCACAAGGGAAAATGGAGTTCAATATAAACCAAGAGGTCTCTGAGCTTCACTTAGTTAATATGAAATATCTAACCAGTTACAAAAGGTTGTAAGGCAAGAATCTTGAGAATCTTAGGCATTTGATATGAATATAAGAAATGACTGTGGAAGAGATGCACGAAAGCTAATTGTAACCATTTGACACACTTTCTACAACATGTAATGTAAGATGATGATTTATGTTTGTGTGTTGTTTGTTTAATAAAAAATTCTTGGAAAAAAAAGGTTGTAAGGGATACACCACTCATGAATTCTTCATTTACCTCCTCCCCTTTGCTTCTATCGCATTGCAATAGACATTAAGGTTGTTCCTCAATGCCATATTCCTACATGAAATCTTTTTTGTTTTGACTGTTAGCCAGGCTATCTACTTTCCCCTCCCTTCTCCCTCTCAGACTTTATGGCAATTATGAGGCAACACAAAATGGCTTCATCCAGTTTCACTTCAGAGTTGACACTAGGTTCTAAGGACCAGTTGAGACTAATGCTTTTATATAAGCCTCCTTGCTTCACCGTAGATTCCCTGCCTGGCTCTTGGACCATAGTGAAGTACTGGTGGTGGTGTTTCCTAGGATTATGGTACTGGGGTCTTCAACCTGACACTCCTCTGAATGGGGTCAGAGATAGCCTGGGAGTTTATATAAACCATGACACCCATGAACCCATCCCAAGTCATCCAGTGATTTGAAGTTATTGTGGAAGCAGTTCCTTTGTGGTCAGGAATGGAATAATTTATCTTACATCTCCCTGTCACAATCCCTGCTCATCATCACCATCACCCTGGTCTCCTCTCTTCCAGACTAGTGCAATGCATTCCACATGGGACTCCCTTTGATGAAAAGTGTTGTGGCCTGTTAGCCTCCGGCCCATTTGGCAGCCAAATCAAACGAGGAGGCGGCATGGAAGACAGGGCCAGCATCAAGGCAATCTGAGAGCTCTAAGAGGGAAGATGGAATGGACCTGTCAGAGATAGAGACAGAGGTGGAGCCTGGACCATCTATCAGCCCTCAGATGGAGAGTCAACAGCTCCCAGGTCTGAACAGCTGGGTTGAGAGCCTGACTTGCGGATGCGCAGAAGGCAGCGGAAAGGAGAGCAGTGGCAATCTATGAGTTAGTTCTTGGGAGAGAAGAGCCACTGCTTCTAGTGAAGCCCCACCCTAGCTCTGGGGATAAAAGGCAGAGGGCAGAGATATAATAGGTCTCTCAGAAAACTATCCATCTCCCTGCCAGTCTGTCATTGATAGCCTGCACTTCAGTATCCTGTCTGGAAATTATCAGAATTCTTCTTGGAATAGGCAGCACCTTCTGAGAGAGAGAGAGAGAGAGAGAGAGAGAGAGAGAGGGAGGGAGGGAGGGAGGGAGGGAGGGAGGGAGAGTGTGTTGAGCCACTTCAGGGGAAAAGAAAAGGGAGCAAGTGTCACTTTCCACAGGACTTAGAGACTTTGTAGCCTGTTGTGAGAGAGCGGCTGTTGGCACTCCTAATAAAGGGAATGTTTTTACAAAGTAGAATGTTCCGTTTATACTGGCACTGCAGGAGGCCATCGTGGCTGAAAATGGAGCCTGGGAACGTTGCACATGTCCCTCCGGAGCTCCATTTCTTCTGGTCGAGGCATTGCAGGCTGGTCCTTCCTTGTTTCCAGGGCAGCCCCTTGGCCAGATTTAACTACCACTTGGGCCACATCTGGCCCCTGGGCCTTGAGTTTGACACCTCTGATCAAGACTGACAGGGAAAACTATTTGTATATAAACAGAGAGCAAACCTAATTCCATTCTAGCCCTTTTGGTCTTCCCTAGTTTCTTGCCTGCAAGAAAACTACCAAGCTCAAAGATCACCAAGATTTCCCTAATTCAACCCTGAGCTACAAATAATCTTTTACATTGAGATTTTACATAGCTAACAATAAAAAACATTCAAGTGGCTTTCAAATGAAGTGCCCTCTTACAAGCCAAAGGACAAAACAAAGTAGCATTGCATTTCAAATTGTTCCTCATTATTTCAAGTACCAAAAAGGACTTTTCTTTGTCTGTGTATCAAAATCATTTTTCAGTACTTCAGTTTTCTAGATCAAGGTATTATCTGACATCTGACCAGTCACATGACATGTTATTCAATAACGTGATTATGTGTTTAGAACATGGATTATGGCTCTATCCCTTTTTAAGAGCAGGCCTATTGCATTATCCCAGTGTGGTGAAAGAGAAACATGAATAAATCTGACCAGGTCTGATCTTCTTACAAACATCACAGACCATAGGTCTTTCCTTGTAGGAGACATAGTCCCAATTTCAATGGATTCAGTCTAAACCTGAACCTGGGAGCTTGTCAATAGAATTACCTTCTTCTTTGCTTTTTGAGATGAAAAACAATCAAATGTGAGGTTATCAGCCTCTCTCACCAGTTTTAAGGGGGAAAAACAGATTGGGAGGGAAAAGAGCTATAATCTAAAAAAATAATCACCCTGCATCCCTTATTTGACAAGGCTGAATCAGCTGAAAACAGTATTTCATACTGTAGAATTTGAAGGACACTTTGCTAAGTAGTCCTGAAGCCTTCCAAACAGCCTAAGAAAACTGCAAGGGTCCTACTCACCACATTAAATTCTTAGGGAAAGTTATCTGTCAGAGTAATGATGATTTAATAGCTGGCCAGTTGCAGCAATGCTGTAATACTGTAATGCTGTAATGATGATGAAATGCAGGAGTGGTATTCAGTAGGTTCTGACCAGATCTGGAGAACTGGTAGTGGAAATTTTGAGTAGTTTGGAGAACTAGCAAATGCCACCTCTGGCTGCCCCCACCCCCATCTATTCTCTGCTTCCCGAGTCCCAACTGATTAAGAGGAAATGGGGATTTTGCAATAACCTTTCCCTGGATTGGGGAGGGAATGGAGATTTTACAGTATCCTTCCTCTGCCTCACCCAACAAGCGACAACAAACCATGCCCACCAAGCCATGCCCACAGAACCGATAGTAAAATATTTTAAATCCCACCACTAATGCAATGATAGTAATGAGTCAGTAGATATCAGACTTGGAAGCCATCCTTTACATTCAGCCTTCAGACCTGCCACATTTTCTACTGTGGGAAAATAGAAGGAGGGGGGGATTAGATAGACTATGGGTGATGTAAATAAATATATTCTCAGAAAACTTAGAGGCCCTGGCAAAGAAGGAAAGAAATTCCTCCTATGGAATGATGTTGAGGAGGGAATTCAATCGCTGCGAAATGGGACAGTGTTGTAAAGAGGAACTCATGTTAATGTGTATAAGGTGTGCTGGGTGGAAGGGGTGCTCCCCTAATAACTCCTGTCATCACTCTTGGGTGAAGAATAAAAAAAAAACTTCATGCAAGTCACCCAGGTCTGCCATGCCTCCAATACAGTTACCCAATCAGCACAGAATATTTTTTTTTCAATGTCATGCACAGACATATTTATGGGCAAATGTGTATGCACTTAGAGGGTGTATCTGGCATGCGTGCGAGCGAAGGGAGCAAAATTGTGCACACCTCAAAACAGCAGTAATGCCAGCAGCAACCCATCTCTGTCCTAGTTCCATCCCTTTCTGGAGAAGAAGAAGATTTGCAATGTTACCCTGAATAAACTGTATGTGGACCAAAATGGAGATGTGAGAGCAGATCTGGAGATCATGAACTGCGTGCTTCTGTGAAAAAACAATCCCCACAAACTGCAACTGGGGAGTTTTGAAAGCCAGAGGCTGATTTTCAACCAAGATGTTCTGTCTCGTATAAAGTTGCTCAACAAGGTATGTGATATATATTTGTGTCTGTTACTGATTTCCAAAGTCATAAAACACATTTAACGTAAGCTAAGGCTAATCACCAAGGTGGATGATCTTCACTAAGAATTAAATGTGGGGAGCAGAACCCTTGTGCTTTTCTTAGATGGCTTTGAAGGCTTCAGTACTATTGCCCCCGTGTCCTTTAGATGCTGGAGCATGGAGCACTGTTTTAAGCTGATTCAGCCATGCCCAACATGGGATTCCAGATGACAATTCTTCATGTTCCAGAGCATGGCTCTTTTTCTTCTTGAATGCAACTGTTTAAATTTTTTGTTGGCTACTTTAAGTCTCTTTGGGCAAAAAGTAAGCTCCATATTTAATTAATTATAAATCTGGTTTTGTCTTTCCATGATAGCTGGTGTCAGTTAATTGTACTTCTTCAACAAAAAGGACATTTTCTTGGATGCCTAGCTGGATCTTTAAAATATTTCTTCCCAACATTGGGCTCATATTCTGTTCTGACCTAGGCTTCCTGAGACAGTAAAAATCACAGGCTTAGTCCCAAAAACCCTCTTTTTATTTCAACGGCTATGAAATATGTTCATTCACAACTCTTAATGAATCACAAATAGTTTGCGAAGAGTCCGACAGAAGTCTGCCACAGTTTTTCAGGATAAGACTGGTAACCACCCACCTTTATCTCCCTTGAAACACTGCCAAAGATTTAATTGCCAATTAGCTTTGCAAGACCAAACAGAGCACAGAGTCAAAATGGAGCTTCAGAGTTTAAACTGACCAGAACAAAGTTGCTTCCTGCAAAGGCTCACATCTCTTTGCTCCTCCTTAAGGTCTTATGGGACGGGCCAATCATCTCCAAGCTTTAATCCTGAATTGCCTATTTTGTCTTAACTGTTCTTACCTTCTGGCAGCTCTGCGCATGGACATACTGGGAACAGGCTCCCCTGTTCCTCTGCCTTGCTGATTTTAGACTCTGGAGGCTCCAGAGGCAGTATATAACTCCCAGATGGCCCTGGCCCCCTCTCTGCCTCCGAGGCAGAGCACTCGTCCGAGCCTTCAACAGACTCCAGGACTGGACCATGTTCCTCCCCAACCTCCTCACTGTCTGACTCTGCTGCCAGCTCCCCCAGCTGCCAGCTGACCACAACATATTCATGTCTCATGTACTGCAGCAAAAGATGCCTGACTTACACTTTTTGAGGGACACATTCTCAAGCCAAACCTACATTTCACTTCATTTCATTTCTGGAAGGTATGTGGTGATTTTTAGTCTTATTTCATTAGCATGACAGCGATATTAATTGAAGAGCCCTAAGAATTTTTTTCATATGTATTTTGAGTGACATTTGACTATTTTTGAGGGGAGCAGCTTTGCAATATTTGAAGTCATCAAAAAAATTCCTGTCCCACTAGGTAGAGTTTCCGCATTGCATTTTTATCCTAATAACTAATAGAATAAAAGTAATATGTCTTTTAGAATGTAATTTATTCTAAAAAAATTAAAAAGAATAAATCATGGCTAAATGAAGAAAAGATGAATACTCAAATCAATTTTTGAAAGAGAGTGTTGAGTCTTACAGATGATATTTTTAGTGGGGTCAGTTCTTTGGGGTCATGTCCAGAAAGGGTATTAGGAGAGTGATGAGGCAACACTGAAATCATGGAATTCTGAGGCTCCACAAGGATTATGACATTACCAAACAAATACAGAAGTAACTGGGGAAGGTCATCCCAATGGGAAGGTAACCTGCACATCCTTGATACCCAGCTCTACTACCCTCATCTACTTTCAAGAGTAAGTCATAGAGACAAAGAGAGCTTGATCACACAGACTTAGATTTCCATATTCATCCCACCTAAGGAAAAAAAAAACCCTCCATTCTCTTTTGTGGGGGAGGGGACTTTCATCTTTTCTGTATCTCTCTTTGTTAATATAAGTATCACATTTCTTATCCTGTCCTTTATGAGCTGCTTGAGAATTTTAACCATTAATTCATTTATTTTCCTGTTTATTGATTACATTGGGATTTAATTTGATTAGTTTTACATACTTCTTATGTTTATTTCCCTTAGTTTTAAATAATTTTAATTGTCAAACTGATGCAAAGGAAGACGACAAGTCCAATAATAATTGCAAAGAAAAAAAATGTCATGAAACTACGAAGAAATTTTAATATTATTTCCCTACTTTTATCATGAGCTGTTCTTTAGTGTTTAGATCTGGCCTCAGGGTGATAATGTAGCACTTGGGGAAAAAGGTGCATCCCAGGACTCCAGCACTGGAAGCCAAGATGGAGAAGATTTGAACAACCACCATGTATTTCCCTTTGGTGCTCATGTAGGTGGGCACAAAGGAGACCCAGACACTGCAGAAGACCAGCATGCTGAAGGTTATCAGCTTGGCTTCGTTGAAGGCCCCAGGCAGATTCCTGGCCAGGAAAGCTACTGTGAAACAAATGGCAGCTAAGAAACCCATGTACCCAAGGACAACATAAAACATGGTAATGGAACCTTCATTGCATTGAAGGATGATTTCTCCAGGCTGGGACTGCAGGTCAGAATCAGGGAATGGGGGAGAAACTGTGAGCCAGATGGAGCAGATGATAATTTGGACAGCAGAACAAGAAATTATGATGGAGTTGGCCAAGCTCTTCCCCAACCATCTCTTAATTCGGTTTCCTGGTTTTGTGGCCAGAAAAGCCAACACCACTGTGATTGTTTTGGCCAAAACAGAAGACACAGCTACTGAGAAGACAATGCTGAACACTGTTTGTTGGAGAAAGCAGGTGGCTTTTCTTGGTTGTCCCATGAAAAGAAAGGCAGACAAAGAACAGAACAAGAGGGAGACAAGGAGGATGTAGGAAAGGTCCCGGTTGTTGGCTTTGACAATGGGAGTTTCTCGGTATTGAATGAATATGATTAAAACAAGGCCTGTGGTTAGGAACAAAAGTGTGGTGAAAGAGACAAGAATGATGCCAGGATGTTCTTCATAAGTGAGGAAGGTTATAACTTTTGGGATACATTGGATTCTCTTCTTTGGATATTGATCATCTGGGCACTTGGTACATTTTTCAGTATCTGAGAAAAGAAAATAAGTTTTTAATAGCCTTTCCTTTCAAAGTTGAAGACAGATCTGATGACAGCTGTTATTGAGAGACTGGAAAGCCATAGTAAATATTCAATAGGAGAATGTACATACACATATACCAGTGATGACTAACCTTTTTGGCACTGTGTGCCAAAATTGGAGTCCACGGGCACCAGAGCACTGAAACTTAGAAGAGAGCAGCTGGCTGGAGCACATGTGTGCCACTGCCAGCTGCTCCTCTGGGTTGCATTGTGCACATGTGTGTCATATAGCTGGTTTAACCCGCATGCACACCAAACTGCTGCTCTCTTCTGGGTTCTGGTGCGCCCGCACATGGCAAGACCAGCTCGCTGGCGTGCACACTTGTGATGGAACCTGGAAGAGCAACTGGTGATGGCACACAAGCCCACAGAGAGGGCTGTGCATGCCACCTCTGGCAAGCCTGCCATAGATTCACCCTCACAGACATATACAATAATTATACAATTAGATACACAATCATATAAAGAACAACTAAAATCAAACCCAAAAGAGGAATAATGTCACCACAACTACCCTTCTCTGAAGCTACCCACATTTCCTTCAGGCTCTGACTTCACCGTATTCCAAAACCTGGGAAAACAGCCATTTCTTAGTTTAATAGTAATGCTTGTTTGCTTGATTAATTGTTTCTTTCTTTCATTTCTTTCTTTCTTTTTTCTTTCATGTATGTATGCATGCATGTATGTATGTATGCATGTATGTACGTATGTATGTATTTGTTCATTTATTTGCATGCCACCCACCTCACCAGACACAAATTTATGGGGCTTATAGACATCCAATTAAAAAATAAATAAGGATTACAAATTTAAAATTCAGTTAATGTAAAACTAACTAGGATGGAGAGGGAGGGAGCAAAGTGCATGCTGGGTTTTCTCATAACCCTTGAATCAAGCCTCCCTCCCCCATCAGTTGTTCCAATTAGATCTTTCTGCTTCTGTAGCTTTATGATCTTGAAGAAAATTGATTGATCGATGCATCTTTTGGATTGTAAGATAAAGTTAGTTGGATAACAAGTGCAGCTGAACTGAAATCAATTCTCAAGTTAAAAAAGGACTTAGATGTTCCTAAGAAAGGTAAACATGGAAAGAAACTTCAAGACTAAGAATTGGAAAAGATATTCCTCCTGCAGAAGTAACCTCAATCCATCATGTCCTCCTATCTCTTCCTAACTCATTCTTCAAGATATTTTTTTTATTCCTCCTCCAATGTTGAAAATTAAGAATAATCAAACAATCAAGCTTAGATGTGTCTTTTTTAACATGCACATTGACCACAATGTTGTGGATAAATTCAGTACCATATCAGTTACCCACCTTCCTGAGTAGAGATGGTCCCCTCTGGACAAGGAACACAATCATAGCAGCAAACTGGCTCTCCTTCTCGAACCTGCTTGACAAATCCAGGATGACATTTTTCCACACATTTGGACTGAGGAAGAGTCTAAGGAATAAAACAATGTGTGAGGACTCAACATCCATGGAAAATGGATATAGACATGAATATTAGCCAAGTAAATGTGAACTTCAGACCGAACCTGACATAAGCCATTTTCCTATTCCTCAGTTGCCACATAGAGGGCGGAAAGGGGGAAGGAAGTTGGAATGTCTTACTAGACATTACATCAGAGGTGGGTTGCTCTTGGTTCTGCCTGGATTGGGTGAACCAATAGTGGCAGCAGCGGGAGGATCTGCCCACCCACCTGGACACTTCTGCGCATGCGCAAACACAAAAGTGCACGAGTGGACTGGTAGTAAAAAAAATGGAAACCCACCACTGCACCACAAAGAGTTTTCTCATGGGAACCAAGGTCTTCTCTACTGGTAATGGTTAAAGTTGGGGAGGAGTGCCTGGAGAGAGAGTTCTTTGAGGAAAATCTTAGCCTCTGAGTCCTGATTTGCTTGGGTCCATTAGTTGGAACCTTGACAGTAATCTCTGGGCTTCACTTAGGTAAATATGAAATCTCTGACTAGTTCCAGACAGCTCTAGGAGATAAAACTACTGACATCTTCATTTAGTTCCTATCTTTTGATTCTAGTAGGTTACATTGCAAGAAAGGACTTTTCTACTTAATAAATTCTGGAGAGGTGGAACTGAGAAAAGATTTCAGCATTAACTAATGTTTTATATAGTATTTTAATTGTTTAACCATAAGCCATCTAGAATCACTTCTGCGAGATGGACATCATAGAAGTTTAAAAATAAGTTACAACCAGTGCGTTCCTCTTCATGGTCGTATTAACTTCCATTCCTCCATATTTTATATGACCATGATTTTAAAGTCTAATGATCTATTGATTTTAAATTTTAGAGTAAAATTCATTCTAAAAGAATTGTTAAACTTTTATTCTATTACATTTATGAAAATAGAATAAAATTGTGATGAAGAAACATCTGACCTATAGGACAGGTTTCTTCTGGACTATATAAAATATTGCAAAGCCACTCCTTGAAAATGTCTAAAATTCTCCTCCAGTAAAAATAATCACTTCCGTCGCATGCGTCTGCAAAATGTTTTTTAACCGAACCGGTAGTAATGGCAGCTGGAACCCACCCCTGGATAAAATGCTCTCTTACAAGCCAAAGCCCAAATTAAAGTAGTATTTCCTTTCAAATTGTCCCTTGTTACTTCCAATACGAAGAAGGCCTTTTCTTTTGATCAAAGTCTCATTTCATTGCTTCAGCTTTCTAAGTTTGGGTATATTCTCACATCAAAACAGTGTATGTGATTTCATATGAACTGGAAAATTTGGACCTTCTTAGGAGTAGAAGGCCTATTGCCCTATCCCAGTGGAGATAGTCCATCACAGGCTATGTAACTGCTATTTCCTCAACCAGGACATAGTGACTCCTAATTCTATTGAACAGTGTTTGCCATTATAGCATCTGAAGGGCATTTGTGTCATTAGTATTGAGCCTCCCGAGCTGCTTAAACAAGTTGTAATATTTCTTCTCCACACATTGAATCTCAATGAAGTTCATCCACATTTGAGACTAGGCTTAGCTTTCTGGAATCGGTCTTAGGGCTTTGGAAAGCAGAGAAAACACAGCAATTTACCACCCACCCTGTTGAGCAACTTCAGCCGTGAAAGAGCATTTTGGTTGATAATAAGTCTCTGTCTTTCAAAACTCCCCAGGTGTTCTTTGATGGGATTCTTCTTGGAGAAAACCAACAAACTCAAAATGTCCAGATCTGCTGCTACATCTCCATCTTGGTCCAAGTACAGTTGAAACTGGGAAAAATTGCAAAACTCATTCTTCTTCAGAAAGGTATGGAACTAAAATGGAAACATGCAGGAATTTTAACAGTAGAAACATACGTTTCTTATCCTATATGGTCTTTTCACACTGATTCTTCCCTCTATAGTTGTTCATATTGCAGTGTGTTTAGTGGAGAGAACAAGTGTTACCACTATCTTCTAAAGTGATAAATATATATTGACAGTTAAATAATAAAATTGGCCAAATATGGGAGACATTCTGGAGCAGGAGTATCAAACTTGATTTCAATCAGGGCCGCATCAGTGTTATGTTTGACCTTGGGAGGCAGGGTTGGGGTGGCCAGCTATATGTCACTCATGTCAGGATGCCTGTAATGGCCCAAGAGCTCTGTCAGTGAAAATGGACTGTTTCCAGGGTGGCCTTGTGGGTCTTAGCACCCCACGGGCCAGATCCAGCCACCGGGCCTTGAGTTTGACACCCATGTTCTAGAGCAAACAATTTGAAGGAAGAACAATTTCTTCATAATTTCGTTGAAAGCAATATCTTAGTCCCAATTAGATCAATAGCAATAGCAATAGCAATAGCAGTAGACTTATATACCGCTTCATAGGCCTTTCAGGCCTCTCTAAGCGGTTTACAGAGAGTCAGCATATTGCCCCCAACAATCTGGGTCCTCATTTTACCCACCTCGGAAGGATGGAAGGCTGAGTCAACCCTGAGCCGGTGAGATTTGAACCGCTGACCTGCTGATCTAGCAGTAGCCTGCAGTGCTGCATTTAACCACTGCGCCACCTTGGCTCTCCAGATCAGACAGAAAACACTTCCAAATGAGCTAATTCTAATCTGATGCTAGATTAATAGAATTGTATAAAACCTCACACCAGCTCATTGTATAGCCTGAAACTTTAGGGAGGATTCTTTCTGTGTTTCTTTCTCTACCCATTATACACCTCCTTTCTAATAATAGCCAGTGTCACATCCTTCATCCCCAAGCTCATTTCCATATATCATTATATTTGCTTAATATATTGTGGGAATGCTGATGATTTAATCTTTATTTCATTTTTTCATTTCATTTTAATTTATTTGTATGCCGCCCTTTTCCCTGAAGGGACTCAGGGCGGCTCACAACTCAAGGAAGGGGAAAAACAATCAAAGTTACAAAAAACATAAAAACCATGCATAATTAAAAAAGCACAACAGTCATACCATTCGAAGTGGGGCAGCGAGTCTTTAGCCCCAGGCCTGTCGGAACAGCCAGGTTTTAAGGGCTATGCGGAATGCCTGGAGGGTTGTGAGGGTCCGAATCTCCACGGGGAGTTCGTTCCAGAGGGTCGGAGCAGCCACAGAGAAGGCCCTCCTCCGGGTAGTCGCCAGTCGACACTGGCCGGCTAATGGAATTCGGAGGAGGCCTAGTCTGTGGGATCTAATTGGTCTAGTGGAGGTAATTGGCAGTAGGCGGTCTCTCAAGTACCCAGATCCAATACCATGAAGGGCTTTGTAGGTGACAACTAGCACCTTGAAGCGTACCCGGAGATCAACAGGCAGCCAGTGCAGCTCGCGGAGGATAGGTGTTACGTGGGTGAACCAAGGCGCACCCACGATCGCTCGCGCGGCTGCATTCTGGACAAGCTGAAGTCGCCGAATACTCTTCAAGGGCAGCCCCATGTAGAGCATGTTGCAGTACTCCAGTCTGGAGGTCACAAGGGCACGAGTGACTGTTGTGAGGGCCTCCCGGTTCAGGTAGGGACGCAACTGGTGCACCAGGCGAACCTGGGCAAATGCCCCCCTGGTCACAGCTGACAAATGGTGTTCAAAAGTCAGCTGTGGGTCCAGGAGGACTCCCAAGTTGCGGACCCTATCTGAGGGGTGTACTGTTTGACCCCCCAGCCTGAGAGGTGGAACACTTGGCCAATTAGTAGGAGGGAAGCACAGCAGCCACTCGGTCTTATCTGGATTGAGTACAAGTTTGTTAACCCCCATCCAGTCCCTAACAGCCTCGAGGCCCTGGCAGATCACGTCCATTGCTTCATTGAGTTGGCACGGGGCGGACAGATACAGCTGTGTATCGTCCGCATACTGGTGGTATTTTATCCCGTGCCGTCGAATGATCTCACCCAGCGGTTTCATGTAGATATTAAAGAGGAGGGGGGACAGGACTGAACCCTGCGGCACCCCATACATTAGGGGCCTAGGGGTCGATCTCTGCCCTCCGACCAACACCGACTGCGACCTGTCTGAGAGGTAAGAGGAGAACCACCGTAAGACAGTGCCTTCCACCCCCACCTCCCGCAGTCGTCGCAGAAGGATACCATGGTCGATGGTATCGAAAGCCACAGAGAGGTCAAGGAGAACCAGGATGGAGGCATGACCTCCATCCCTGGCTCTCCAGAGATCATCGATCAATGCGACCAAAGCGGTTTCTGTGCTGTAGCCAGGCCTGAAACCCGACTGGAAGGGATCTAGATAACTGGTTTCCTCCAAGGACCGCTGGAGCTGAAAGGCCACCACCTTCTCAACAACCTTCCCCACAAAGGGGAGGTTGGAGACTGGACGATAGTTGTTTAAGACGGCTGGATCCAAAGATGGTTTCTTCAGGAAAGCCCTCTCACCACTGCCGCCTTTAATGCGGGGGGAAAGACCCCCTCCCGAAGGGAGGCGGCAACAACCGCCTGGATCCAGCCCCGTGTCACCTCCCTGCTGTTAACAACCAGCCAGGAGGGGCACGGGTCCAGTACACATGTGGAGGCACTTACAGCTCTCATGGCCTTGTCCACGTCCTGAGGGGTAACAGCCTGAAAATCAATCCAGTGATGTCCTACCAGATTATCCCTTGGTGCCTCAGCTGGTTCTGCAGGATTGGAGTCCAGGTCCGCCCGAAGCCGAGCAACTTTATCCGCGAGGAATTGGACGTAGTCCTCAGCTCTGCCTTGCAAAGGATCACCCATATCCCTCCTATTTAGGAGGGAACGGGTTATCTTGAACAAGGCGGCTGGGCGTGACTCAGCGGAAGCAATCAGAGAGGCAATGTATGTTCTTTTTGTCGTCCTAATTGCCCGGATGTAAACTCTGATGCTGGTTGTTAAAAGTGCTCGGTCTGACTCGGACTTACTGGATCTCCATCGATGCTCTAGGTGTCTCTTTCGGCGCTTCATCTCCCGGAGTTCCTCAGTAAACCAAGGGGCCCTCCTGGATCCACTGCCTCGGATCGGCTGTAAAGGCGCAATCCGGTTAAGAGCCTCTGTCGCTGCTGAATTCCAGGTAGCAACCAGAGTCTCCGCCGGACTGCAGGCGAGAGTATCAGGAATAACCCCAAGCTCCGTCTGGAAGCCCGACTGGTCCATAAGTCGCCTGGGGTGGAACCACCTGGTCGGTTCCTCCTCCCTACAGTGGGGGTTTGGTCTCCGAAAGTCAAGCCTCAGTAGGTAGTGGTCTGACCATGACAGGGGTAAGATCTCACTACCCCTCAGACCAAGGTCACAACTCCACTGCTCCGAGAGAAATACGAGGTCGAGCATGTGACCCGCCGAGTGAGTTGGGCCCTCGATTACTTGGGTCAAGCCCATGGCTGTCATGGAAGCCATGAACTCCTGTGCTCCATCAGAGTGAGCGCCGATAGAAGGCAGGTTGAAATCCCCCAGAACCATAAGCCTGGGAAACTCAATTGCCAGCTCGGCTACCGACTCGAGGAGCGAGGGGAGGGCTGCCGCAATGCTGTTGGGAGGCAGGTACGTTAACAGCAGACCCACTTGACCCTTGAGGTCCAACTTCACCAGCAAGGACTCACACCTGGCAAGCTCCGGAGCAGGGATCCTACGAGATACTAGGGACTCTCGGATAACAATAGCCACACCTCCACCCCTTCTCTGGGCTCGCGGCTGATGTAGCACCTGAAAACCCTCTGGGCACATCTCTACGAGGGGGACTCCTCCCTCCGGGCCCAGCCAGGTTTCAGTAATACATGCCAGGTCTGCCCTCTCATCTAAAATTAAGTCCCGAACAAGGGGAGCCTTATGAACTACAGACCTGGCATTTAGCGACAGCAGCCTAAGACCAGGGTCCTGATTACTCGCGCCACCTGGCCTTGGAGTGGGACTCATAGGGCCGGAAGGGGGGATCTCTGTGACATAGCGAGCCCTCCTTCCCAGGTAATGACCCGCCCTAAAGTCCCCGCCGTATCTGCCCCTCCCTGTTAAGACCGTAATGCTCCGACCCGCTCCCGTGTCCGTGGTCCACCCACCCACCCCCATAGCCCCCGTGTTTCTCGACAGGCCCTTCGAATCAATCATCTTGAGGCTGGGATTAAGCCCAGGCCCCCCTGACACTTCTGCAGAGCAATCAGTGCAGGGGATACTCGGTTGCGGTCCCAGCTTACTCAAACAAACACAGTCACATCACCAGTCACTCCCCACTAACAGTTTAAAAACACAAAAAGTTACAATAATAATAGGGATTCAAAAAGTGGGCACACCCATCTACAGTCACACCATACACACCTCATTCATAAAAATGCAGAGAAACTAAAAATGCGCAGATCTTAGATGAGACAAACAAAAATGGGGGAGGGGGAGAGGTACTCCGCTCCTCTCCCTTCCTATGGCAATTAAGTTGATTAAGATTAAGATGATTGAGAACCCAGCCACAGACCACAGATGGTATACAGAGGGGGAGGATAATGTTTCCCCCTCTAGCAAAGCTGAGAAAGGTCCCAGGAGTCTAAGAAAGTTAGGTGGAGCAGAGGGTCCTCCTACGCACAGGAGCACATTTCAGCAAAATATTAAAAATTACTTTTCGATGTGATCATTAGGAACCTAGTTAAATATGGCAGAGAAAAATTGATGGTAGATAAAAGTGGATTAAAAACAAAACTGCATTGAATTATTTTTTAATGTTCCTTATAAACCTGAGGAGTTATGAATAATAATTAGCCCTTGATCATCTATTCTATTCTATATATTTTTATATTAATGCAGACAGTTGGAGTTCATAAATCCAACTGTTGTTGATGAAAGATTATTCCAACTTGTAGAAAAAGCTATTTTAATCACTTTTCAAAATTGCTATCTTTTAGAAAAAAAATATGACTTCTTTATACAAAAAGAGACATAAAGGAAATCCAATAGGGAAATATCTGAATTTTAGCATTTTATGATCTCTTGTAAAAGAGGAAAAAAGGACAGCATTGCAAGGTAGATTGTATTGTACCTTTTGGCCTATTATTGTTATGTATATGGTCACTGATAATAATACACCAGTAGCATTTTAATGATTGGATATTAATCATATAATTCATTGGATGATAATTCACTAATTAAGAGGAATGATAAAAGTGTCAAATCATAGTTGATAGCAAACTGAATGTGAGCCAGCAGTATGATGATCATGGAAAGAAGGCTAATGCAGCCATAAGAATCTCACAAAGTGTATGTCCCAAAGGTCTTTTTTAGGAGGCAACTGGACTTTCTTGTTTTTTTTTTCTTTTGAAGACATTGTCCCAAACCATGGGAGAACCATGACCTGGATGACTGAGAATCTCTACAGACTTTTAGCTATGTAATTTGGAATGAAGACCTTTTGAATGGTGTGGGAGTAGGAATGGATTTCCAGAGGAAAAAATGCAGAAGAACTTCTTAGCACAAAAATAAGGAGCACTTCTCAGGTGACCTTGAGGACACAAATAAACCTCCAAGTGCTTCAATGACCCTCTAAAAGGATGCAAATAACCATCTGTCTGCAAGGAATATAAATCCTTCCATTCCCCACTATCATATCAGAGCTGAAGAAGGTTCTTGAAGGAGAAGCAAAACATCTTCAAAAGAAAAATATGTAATATAGATGGTACCTTGCTCAATAGTAGTATAGGTGGTACCTTGCTCAATAGTAATTACTGTGAGAGGGATCTTGGAGTCCTAGTGGACAACCATTTAAATATGAGCCAGCAGTGTGCAGCAGCTGCCAAAAAAGCCAACACAGTTCTAGGCTACATAAACAGAGTGGTAGAATCAAGATCACATGAAGTGTTAATACCATTTTATAATGCCTTGGTAAGGCCAATACTGTGTTCAGCTTTGGTCGCCACGATGTACAAAAGATTCTAGAAAGAGTGCAGAGAAGAGCAACAAAGATGATTAGGAGACTGGAAACTAAAACATATGAAGAATGGTTGCAGGGAATGGGTATGTCTAGTTAAATGAAAAGAAGGCCTAGGGGAGACATGATAGCAGTGTTCCAATATCTCAGGGGTTGCCACAAAGAAGAGGGAGTCAAACTATTTTCCAAGGCACCTGAGTGTAGAACAAGAAGCAATGGGTGGAATTTAATCAAGGAGAGAAGCAACTTAGAACTGAAGAGAATTTTCCTGATAGTTAGAACAATTAAACAGTGGAACAGCTTGTCTCTGGAAGTTGTGAATGCCCCAACACTGGAAGTCTTTAAAAAGGTGTTGGATAGCCATTTGTCTGAAACGGTATAGGGTTTCCTGCCTAGGCAGGGGGTTGGACTAGAAGACCTCCAAGGTCCCTTCCAACTCTGCTATTGTATTGTATTGTAAAAAAAAGTCCAGTTGTCTCCTGAAAAAGTACCTTTGGGATAACCATGACCTGGATGACTGAGAATCTCTACAGACTCACAAAGTGGATGTACTAGTTTGGGGAGACCCATCTCTAGCACCACATCCCTTTGTAGATACCACACTTAGAGAAGATATTACCCAAAACTGAATCAGCTTTAGGGAAGGGCTATGAGGCCAAGGAAGAAATCAAAGTTGCTGCTCTTAGCTTTGAGGAAAGTCAACAAGAGATAACAAATATTGATCGGTGGGAGTTGAAAATGAGAAGGAGTCTGGGAGAACATTTTCCATCTCTTACTTGAGGAAAGGAGGATACATTAGATAGAAGCTTAATTGTTATTCCAGAGTCTGAGACATGGTAAAAAGAACTAAATCACAAGAGAGGAGATTCTCTTGGCTGAATTAGAGAGAAAAGATATCCTAAAAGGAAAAGCGGTTTTAGAACTGAACCGGTGAACTAGATAAATTTGATCTCCCCTTTAATAATGAAAATTTGAAGCAACCATCAGTTAGAAAAGATTTAACTGGGATTCCCACAGAGAGGAGGAAGAAGATGGCCTTCTTCATATTTTTGAAGGTAAAATTCTATGATGCTAATAAAATACCCATGCAATACACAGGTTTATTTTTAAATGCACACATCCTTTTTACAAAAGCCTCAATCACTTATTAAAAGAATGCAAATGACAATAGTGTTTAATATCATAATGTATCTGCCCTGGTGCCAATGTTTTGGAACATTGTGCGCTGAGCAATTAGAATGACCAAACCCAGCCACAAGGCAGTTGGGATCCTTGTCCGTTGGATTCCTACTAATGAAACTAAATTTGATGGGTCATTTTCAGGATCCCATACCTGCCATGGTTGCAGCCTTGGAACTCCCAAGCATTCTTTGCACTCCTTCCTTCTCCTCCTGGATCTGGAGGAATACGCAACATCCAAGGAGTGGGCCAGGGTCTTGATGACACTGTAAACATGGTGGTCATTTATTACCTGGATGCTGTTCCATTTGTTTAGGGAGTCAAGGGGTACTTTCTGGGTGCATCTTCTCCGACCCTTGACAGAAAAGAGCTGCTTTGAAAATGAACAGTGAAATGACTTATCTTCAACCTGGGGATCCACAAAGAGAATGGGTTCAAAAACAGCATTGTTTGTCTTATCTTTATATCTGTTATTAAAGTGCCAAATACTATGGATATGTTGGAAAAGCCTGTGTCTTCTGGTTCTCAGTTTTATAAGGGGTGTAATGATCCAGACTTTACCTTCAATGGGTCCTGGCAAGCCAATAAATATTAAATAGAAAGGAAGAACTCTATCATAAGGAAAGTCATATTCCATGAAGTGAACAAAAACATTGACTTGTCTCCACTTAGAGATGGCATCCCTAAGGGCTGCTGTATGTTCCGTCTTTGGGAATCGTTGTGATATAACAACACAAATTCCATTCCTGACAAGCATCGGAGTAAAAGTCCTCATAAAATTCTCTCCCTCTTCTGTGTCTGAAGCAAATAGACCAATCAAGATCCAACCAAAATGGGTGAGCAGTTGTACAATTCCTGGGTACTGGATCCCTTCTTTGGGGACCATTCGGTGGAAAAAAGGGAATTCCCTTTTATCACTAAGAGCCACAGAAGCAGTTGCATAACTGATCTGAGAAAGCAATGAAGACTGCTGTGTTATATCTGGGCTTAAATGAAGTCCAAAATAATTAGGTTTTCATAAATCTGATTATGTTATCGTGTATTGTTTACTGCTGATTAACAATTTGGTCATTTTAAGATGACGAATGTAAAATACAGAATATTAATAAGACCAGATATAAAATAGAATAAAAGAAACAAATTAAGAAAAAAGGAATGAGAATAAAGAATGAAAATTGTATTTCTATATAACCACTACAGTTTACCACAATTCGATTCACATGTGCACATATCAAAGAAACCTTTTTTCAATAAAGGGTCAAATTATATATAATTTTTAAATTCTTATCACTTGGAAAATATGTTGTTTCAATATAAGAATCCCAGTAGGTTGTTCATCCAATGTGTGGTCCAAGTTGACGTTTTCTTTCTTATACATTTGACAATCAAATACATTTCTTATGCCTTCTTTCTATGGAGCTCTGCAAATACAAGTCTGTTTATTATAAGATACATGGTTAAATCTTCCACATTTAACCATTGTGTCCAGCTTTTCAAATCTGCATTTTGAAATACTGTTCAAAATGTTAAGGCACGTCTCTATTTAAATTCTTGACAATTGGGAAAGTATGTTTATAGTGGCTCATCTGTTTCAATGGTCAGCCTTACTGAGCATATCTATGGTATAATCTTTCTCTGCTTCAATATCCCAGATTCTGTCTGCAGTAATCTTTCTAGCTTTCCTACATCTGTACAGGAGAAAGGGAAACCATAGTTCCTAATAAAATTTGTCAGTTCTACTATCCAAGAGATTCTTATTTGAAATCTTGCCTGTTCTGACAGACACAATTGTGAGAGTCTTTCAGTTTCCATAGCTTTAAGCTCAAACCAGTAATTATATGCTTTGATTTTAGACAAAGAACAAATTGTATGGCTTGCCAATTCAGCTCTCAGGTCAGAGTTGAAGTTCTTCTACCCAACTCCAAGATATCTATGCAGTTTCTTAATCATCCAGCTCATGATTGTCCCAAAGGTATTTTTCAAGAGGCAACTGGAGTTTCTGGTTTTTTCCTTGAAGATGATTTTTGGATGAGAAGAGAAACGCCTTCCAAGAAAAAGTCAGAAAGTCCAGTTGCCTCTTGAAAAAACACCTTTGGGACACCTCCAAGATATTTCTCATATGCTCTGAATTAGCATGTTCTAGTAGTGACATTTGAGCCCCAATTATCAGGTCCAAATAACAGCATCAAGATAACCTTCACCTTATAAACTTTTATAATTAGGGCTTAAGGATGCTTGATAGTTAGACTTATTTAATTTACTCATGCTCTTGATCTAAGCTTCCTTGTTTGAAGTTTCCAAAAGATTACCTAATTAATTTATGAGCCTCGAGACAAATTTCAAAAGAAATCCATTCATTTATTAGGATCAACATTTTGGCATGTTTTTCAGCAGAGCCGAAAGCGATTTCTGCTTTATGGCGGCTGAACTTTACCGCTGTATCCCCTCCCTTCTGTCTGTGTCATAAATCACATCCACCAACAAAGTGCTGCGGCAGGCTGTGAACATGCACATTTTACATGCTATCTGTAGAAGTATGAGACCTGACTCTATCCAAAGGTATGCATAGTAATCTTCTCCCTTTTCTCTCTATTTAATGTCAACTTGATAATAGTCATGGAAACGCTTTACAAGTTGACACTTTGATGATAATTTACTAACCATTAGACTAACAAACATGTGATTGCTATGGTCCTTTTTATACCTAGAGCAATAGGAAGTACTATTGCTATCTTCCTCCCAACTGAATATGACAAGTATTTTTTGTATGTCTTAATGGGACCTGCCAAAAGAGAGTCCCACCACTCAGCATATTTGCTGAATTGTTTAATGGGTAGATTTATTGCTCTTCAAGCCTTTTATGGTGAATTTATGAAGTTAAAAAATAGTTGTCTCATTGACTAACATGCTTGTAATTTTTAAAATAAACTCTTAATGTCAGTGGTAACTTTGAGTCAATAAGACATATGTGTTTTATAACCATAGGTTATATACAGTCATTAAGATTCTCTCCACATATTTGAATTTAGTTTACCATTAAAAATACCATTATTTTGACTAAGATCATATACAAAATATGAGTTTTCCATCTCTACTGCCTCTTCCTTATGGGAAAAAGAGCTTTTGATTGGACACAGAGCCTCTCCCTATCTTAAGACATATGCACCAGAAGCGCCTAAAGCAATACAAATTTTGTCATTAAAGGATATGCCTGCTTTGATTGCTTCCCCCTTTCCACTATTGATCCCAATCCTTAGCCATGACACCTACAATGGCCATGGTGAAAAACAGTTCTTGAATTCCATAGAGAAGATATGGTTGGAAACCTCACATCACCTTACTCATTTTATCAGACAGAGACATACACAACCAACCTGTGGGACTTTGTAGGTGCCTATTGATGTTGACATCTGGATGGAGATGTCCATGTAAGTTGCATCAAGAAGAGCCAAAAGGTTGTCCTTCTTTCCACAGCTGTAGTTGGGAACATTGGCTTCTCCAGTTGACAGCATGTCCAACAAGGCATCTGAAGTGCCAAGTGTGTTCAAATAGTTGTCACGGCTATTATAGCCTAGTGTGAGATTGTGCAGAATCTGATGATTGTTATTGACTACTTGAATAGCGAAAATGAAGTGTAGCATTCTTGACTGATCAAAAGGTAAACTATGGTAAAAAAAAAACCTCACATTTTCATTACTATCTTCAACAGCAATGCAATATATTGTTTTTTAATGAACTCCTATTTATATCCCAATGTCTGTGGCTTCTGTCCATACTGTTCTAAAATCAGAAATAAATGATTGTCTCCATTACCAATTATTTTGTGTGAGTTTTAAGAGGATGGGGTGGAGATAGTGTACCACCAGGTTTAATAGTCATGCTGTACACACACACACACACACACACACACACTCTATCCACACACATACACTGAGAGAGAGAGAGAGAGAGAGAGAGAAAGAAAGAGAGAGAGAATGTACATATATACTAGTGATTTTCATTTGTTCAATATTAGGATTCAAAATGATTCAATCATTAAGTTAGACACATCTACTTCTCACCCCCACAAAAAAGAAGAGGCTATTTCATAAGTTACCCAAGAAGCCAACCCTAAAATCAAATGGGCATTTATATTTTTTTTAAGAATCAGGCATTCAATATCAATGAGCATTTATAAAAATGTGGAAATAGGCTAGAGAGAGTTGACTACAACCATTTCAAAAAATACTTTAAACAAAAAGTATCCAGGTAATGAACTCAGATGGATGGGAAGAAGAAAATAATTTAGACTTCTTTCAGGGTTTTTTTCTGCTCCAAATTTTTGTTCTGAGTCTCTTTCACAAAATAGGACAAAGGAAGGAAGCCATGGAAATCCAAATTATGCAAGAAATTAGGTCCTGCAATAGAGGAGTAAGTGGAATAAGAAGAAAATAAGGCAATATTAGAGCTGCAAATGGAGGAAATCACACTCAGTGACTTACAAGACTGACTGACTATAAGGAGCCTTGTTGAAGGTAAACATTACATGTGATGCTCTTGTTTCAGACATTACGATACTAATGAGATGGTCTCCTGGTCTGTAATAGCTCTTTGGATTGTTTCCATTCTGGTGTGCCAACCTAAGTGGGCACTTCAATCTAAGCTTCCCAGAGACTGGCTGGGACAGCAGCAGCAGCAGCAGAAACAGAAGCAGGAGGTCCATAATTCTTGGTATGTGTGTGAATCTATCCCCTTCTCGTTTCTAAACAAGAACAACCAGAAGAATTAAAGAATTCAAAGGAAAGATTAAAATGCCAGCAGGTCTCTTCATTCAAACAGAAAACCACTTGAGCACAACTTAAGGCTTTTAACTGCTTCTGATGCAAAATCCTCCCATGTTGCATCACTCTGATGTTTACAGCAAAGGTAGCTATTGAAGATGTAGCTGAAGAGATTCAAAAGACAGCAATGAAAATTACAGTGAGAAGCAACTTCTCTAGGGATTCAGGTCTTTTTTCAGTGCTGCATGTGCAGAGAGATAGCTGGAGAAAGGCATGATAGTAAACAAAACAAAAACAACAACAACACCCACACAAAGATACATCCCTGAGGCAACTCTTCTATGGTGGTTTCCATTCTTCCAGTCAGGATATATCCAGAAAGTGATGCTGTAGAAAGGTATTTCAACACACAGGGAATTCTTCTGCTGTTTTTTTTTTTAACATGGCCTCTTCTCCTTAGCAAGCAAGACATTGGGCATGTTGACCATAAAGAAGGAGAACAAAATAATCAAGATTAGATGTGTCTTTAACATGGACATTGATCAATGTGTTCTGGATGAATCCAGTACTATTTCTTCCAGTGTCACCCATCTTTCTGAGTGGAAATGGTCCCCTCTGGACAAGGCATGCAGTCATAGTAGCAAATGGGTTGTCCTTCTCTAACCCGCTTTACAAACCCAGGATGATAATTTTCCACACATTTAGCAATAGGAATAGCAGTTAGACTTACATACCGCTTCATAGGGATTTCAGTCCTCTCTAAGCGGTTTACAAAGTCAGCATATTGCCCCCAACAACAGTCCGGGTCCTCATTTTACCCACCTCGGAAGGATGGAAGGCTGAGTCAACCCGGTGAGATTTGAACAGCCGAACTGCAGAACTGCAGTCAGCTGAAGTAGCCTGCAGTGCTGCATTTAACCACTGCGCCACCTCGGCTCTTGGACTGTCGCAGAGACTAAGCAGATAAATAAAGAATGCCAAAGAAAAATTGTTAGAATTCACAAGGGAAAATGGAGGTCAATATAAACCAAGAGGTTTCTGAACTTCGCTTAGTTAATATGAAATATCTAACCGGTTACAAAAGGTTGTAAGGCAAGAATCTTGAGAATCTTAGACATTTGATATGAATATAAGAAATGACTGTGGAAGAGATGCACAAAAGCTAATTGTAACTAACTGACACACTTTCTACAAGTTGTAATGTAAGATGACGATTTGTGTGTGTGTGTTGTTTGTTTAATAAAAATAAAAATTTCTTGGGGAAAAAAAGGTTGTAAGGGATATACCACTCATGAATTCTTCATTTACCTCCTCCCTTTTGCTTCTAACGCATTGCAATAGACATTAAGGTTGTTCCTCAATGCCATATTTCCACAGGAAATCTTTTTTCTTTTGACTGTTAGCCAGGCTATCTACTTTCCCCTCCCTTCCCCCTCTCAGGCTTTATGGCAATTATGAGGCAGCACAAAATGGCTTCATCCAGAGTTGACACTAGGTTCTAGGGACCAGTTGAGACTAATGCTTTTATATGAGCCTCCTTCCTTCACAGTAGATTCCCTGCCTGGCTCTTGGACCGTAGTGAAGTACTGGTGGTGGTGTTTCAGTGGATTATGGTTCTGGGGGTGTTCAACATGATACCCCTCTGAATGGAGTCAGAGATAGCCTGGGAGTTTATGGAAACCATGACACCCATGAACCCATCCCAAGTCATCCAGTGATTTGATGTTATTGTGGAAGCAGTTCCTTGGTGGTCAGGAATGGAATAGTTTATCTATGATCTCCCTGTCACAATCCCTGCTCATCATCATCCTCAACCTGTTTTCCTGTCATCCAGACTAGTGCAATGCATTCCACATGGGACTGCCCTTGATGAACAGTGTTGTGGCCTGTTAGCCTCCGGCCCATTTGGCAGTCGAATCAAACGAGGAGGCTGCATGGAAGACCCTAGCTCTGGGGATAAAAGGCAGGGGGCAGAGATGAATAGGTGTGGCAGACAACTATTCATTTCCCTGCCAGTCTGTCATTGATAGCCTGTACTTCAGTATTCTGTCAGGAAATTATCAGAACTCTTCTTGGAATATGCAGCACCTTCTGAGCATGTGTGTGTCTCTCTCTGCTGCTGGAAGAATGTGAGCACATTTTCCAGGACCTCCTTTGCAAGTGTGGGAAGAGAGAGAGAGAGGGAGGGAGAGAGAGAGGGAGGGAGAGAGAGAGAGACTCCTGGTGTGTTGAGCCACTTCAGGGGAAAAGGGAGCAAGTGTCACTTTCCACAGGACTTAGAGACTTTGTAGCCTGCTGTGAGAGAGCGGCTGCTGGCACTCCTAATAAAGGGAATGTTTTTACAAAGTAGAACTTTCTGTTTATGCTGGAACTGCAGGAGGCCATCGTGGCTGAAAATGGAGCCTGGGAAGGCTGCACACAGCCCTCCCGAGCTCCATTTCTACTGGTCGAGGCATTGCAGGCTGGTCCTTCCTTGTTTCTAGGGCAGCCCCATGGCCAGATTTAACTGCCACATGGGCCAGATCTGGCCCCTGGGCCTTGAGTTTGACACCTCTGATCAAGAATGACAGGGAAAACTATTTGTATATAAACAGAGAGCAAACCAAATTCCATTCTAGCCCTTTTGGTCTTCCCTAGTTGAGTAACAAAATGCCTGCAAGAAAACTACCAAGTTCAGGCATCACCAAGACTTCCCAAGTTCAACCCTGAGCTAAAAAATAATCTTTTACATTGAGATTTAACATAGTTAACTGTTCTGACCCCCCTTCTCCGCTCGTTCACAGATGACAGGCAGACAGACTTAAAAGGAAATAACTTTATCAGTCCTCGACTCAGACTGGCTGCGAGCCCAAAATGAACATAAATAAAGTCTCTGGCAAGAAGATAACAGAATGCAAAAACAAAGATCTCTTACAGCCAAACCAGGTGTACAGAAATAAAGCAATTCACTTCTCCAAGTGTCTCTCACAAACAAACCACGACCAATGAACAATGAACCATGAACAAATGACTTCTGCAACCAGGGCGTGGCACCATCAGTCCTTTTATCTCCAGAAGACCACACTAACGAGCCCCAGCTGCATTGTTATTCCTGCATCCCAAATCAACTCACAGCAAACTTCTGCTGAGTCATAACAGTTAACAATTAAAAAAAATATTCAAGTGGCTTTCAAATGAAGTGCCCTCTTACAAGCCAAAGGACAAAACAAAGTAGCATTGCATTTCAAATTGTTCCTCATTATTTCAAATACCAAAAAGGACTTTTCTTTGTATCAAAATCATTTTTCAGTACTTCAGTTTTGTAGAGCAAGGTATTATCTCACATCTGACCAGTCACATGACATGTTATTCAATAACGTGATTATGTGTTTAGAACACAGATTATGGCTCTTTTATTTCCGAATCTGTCCCTTTTTAAGAGCAGGCCTATTGAATTATCCCAGTGGGGTGAAAGAGAAACATGGATAAATCTGACCAGGTCTGATCTGCTTACAAACATCACACACCATAGGTCTTTCCTTGTAAGAGACATAGTCCCAATTTCAGTGGATTCAGTCTAAACCTGAACCTGGGAGCTTGTCAATAGAATTACCTTCTTCTGTGCTGTTTGAAATGAAAAACAAGCAAATGTGAGGTTATCAGCATCATAATCCACAGTCCTTGATAGCCTCTCTCACCAGTTTTATGAGGGGGGACAGATTGGGAGAGAAAAGAGCTACAATCTTCGTTCTAAAAAAATAATCACCCTGCCTCCCTTATTTGACATGGCTGAATCAGCTGAAAACTGTATTTAATACTGTAGAATTTGAAGGACACTTTGCTCAATAGTACTGAAGCCTTCCAAGCAGCCTAAGAAAACTGCAAGGGTCCTACTAGCCACATTAAATTCTTAGGGAAAGTGATCTGTCAATGTAATGATGATTTAATAGCTGACCAGTTGCAGCAATGCTGTAATACTGTAATGCTGTAATGATGATAGAATGCAGGAGTGGTATTCAGCGGGTT
Organism: Thamnophis sirtalis; assembly: GCF_051295495.1. Lineage (NCBI taxonomy): Eukaryota > Metazoa > Chordata > Lepidosauria > Squamata > Natricidae > Thamnophis > Thamnophis sirtalis. The sequence continues at coordinate 4,206,494 of NW_028261383.1, forward strand.
CTGACCAGATCTGGAGAACCGGTAGTGGAAATTTTGAGTAGTTTGGAGAACTGGCAAATAATACCTCTGGCTGGCCATACCCCCATCTATTCTCTGCTTCCCGAGTTCCAGCTGATTAAGAGTAAATGGGGATTTTGCAATAAGCTTTCCCTGGATTGGGGAGGGAATGGAGATTTTACAGTATCCTTCCTCTGCCTCACCCACCAAGCCACGCCACACTATGCCCACCAAGCCTTGCCCACAGAACTGATAGTAAAATATTTTGAATCCCACTACTGATGCAATGGTAATAAGTCAGTAGATATCAGACTTGGAAGCCATCCTTTACATTCAGCCTTCAGGCCTGCCACATTTTCTACTGTGGGCAAATGGAAGGGGGGATTAGATAGATTATGGGTGATGTATAGTCAAAATAACATTCTTTTCTCAGAGAGTCAAGGCCATCCTGCCCTTGCAGCGTTGATGATATAACTGGGAAGGTATCTCCAGTTTTCGATGGTACCTGATTGGACATGTGAGTCCTGGGCAGGGAGTTGAACTTTCTTTTGGGTGGGGAAAACCTGGAAACTTTCAGATTCAGGTTTCCCCAGATGTGCCAATATGACATCACTAATAAAATAGAACTGTGAGGAAATTCAAGCCTCTGAGTCTTTTTTTGTGGGGGGTGTTGCTTGGAACCCTGACAACAAGGTAATTTGACTGTTACCACTTTAAGAGGCTGTATCATAAGAGAGGCCCTGTTGGGATATATCAGTCTCTCCCTTCCATGCTGTAAATTGCTGATTGATTGTTTGACCTTCGCCAGTGTACGATATGCTTTGTGCAGATAAACCACTATTTATTAAAGACAAACCCCTGTTACATGTTATTGCTGCTGGGTTGTCTCACATAATCACATTGTGTGCATTCTGACATTATCCACCTTGGTGACTAGGCTTAATCCAATTGAACTGGTTCTAAGGCTTTGAAAAAAAGGGAGGGGTACACACCAATATTTATCCCACCTTGTTGAGCAACTTTAGCTGTGACAGATGAATTTGGTTGATAATAAGTCTCTGTCTTTCAAAGCTCCCCAGTTGCTCTTGGACAGGATTCACCCTGGGGAGAACTACCCAACTTATGAGGTTCAGATCTGCAGTTACATCTCCATTTTCATCCAAATATAGTTTCAACAGGGAAAGATTGCACAGTTCATTCTTCTTGAGAAACGGGTGGAACTGGAATAGGGGGAAAACATCAGGTCTTTTAAAAGCAGCAGATGTCATCTCTTCACACTTGAATCTTTCTTCTACAGTTGTTTAACTTGCAAATATAAAAGTACAATTATTATTATTTTAGGATTTAAAATATCATAAAAATTGTAATTCCACAGGTAACAAGTTATGTAATTTGTTATGCAACCTGTTATGCAATTTGCTCAATTTGGTTCTACCTGGCAAACGGGCTTGGTTTTCTTTCCTTGAAATTAGGACTGCAGCACCGCTGTTGAAATGTAGGAAGGAACATCTGCAGGATCTCATTGGTGACACCAGAGTGATTGAAGCAGCATCAGAAAGTCAGGCTGCAAGCTCCACACCTTTGGGGCGTGTGTGATGTCACAATGCACTTAGGACAGGAAGTGTTGCTTGCATCACAAGGTCACAATGCTGCTTCCATCAATCTAGCCTAGTGTCTCTCTCTTTTTATTTTAAAATTTTGATTTTTTTCAATATAGTAAAAGTAAACAAAGAAAAGGAAGATAGTAAGAAAAATGAAAATTAAAAGGAAGAAAACAGCAATGCTGTTCACCTATCTATCTATCAAGTTGCTGGAATAGTTAGAAAGAATATTACTTGAACATTTACCCTCTTATCAAGAATCAGAAAGTATGTCTCCCTATGTTTTTTTTTTCCTTCTACATTTTGTTGGCCTTCTTACTTTTCACTCTTCACATGACTTGAAAGTAGCTTACTCAGGGAAGTAAGATCAGGTAGTTGAACTAGAAGACTTCCAAGGTCCCTTTCAACTCTGTTATTCTGTTATGCCAAGGATGGCTTCTCAGTAAATAAATATATTCTCAGAAAACTTAGAGGCCTGGCAAAGAAGGAAGTAAGTTCCTCTTATGGAATGATATTGAGGAGGGAATTCAATGGCTTCGAAAGGGGACAGTGTTGTAAAGAAGGAACTCATGTTAATGTGTATAAGGTGTGCTGGGTGGATGGGGTGCTCCCCTAATAACTGCTGTCATCACTCTTGGGAGAAGAATAAAAAAAATACTTCATGCCAGTAACCCAGGCCTGCTATGCCTCCAAACCAGTTCCCCGGTCATCACAGCATGTTTTTTTTAAAAAAAAATTAATGTTCTGCCCATGCACAGACCTATTTATGGGCAACTGTGTATGCACGCAGAGTATGTATCTGGCGTGCGTGCGAGCAAAGGGAGCAAACTTGTGCACACACAAAACCAGCAGTAATGCCAGCAGCAACCCATCCCTGTCCTAGTTCCATCCCTTTCTGGACAAGAAGAAGATTTGCAATGTTTCCCTGAATAAACTTTATGTGGACCAAAATGGAGATGTGAGAGCAGATCTGGAGGTCATGAGCTGCGTGCTTCTATGAAACAACAATCCCCATAAACTGCAACTGGGGTGTTTTGAAAGCCAGAGGTTGATTTTCAACCAAGGTGCTCTGTCTTGTATAAAGTTGCTTAACAAGGTATTTAATATATATTTGTGTCTATTTCTGATTTCCAAAGTCATAAAACACATTTAAGGTAAGCTAAGGCTAGTCACCAAGGTGGATGATCTTCACTAAGAATTCAATGTGGGGAGCAGAACCCTTATGCTTGTCTCAGATGGCTTTGAAGGCTTCAGTACTATTGCCCCAGTGTCCTTTAGATGCTGGAGCATGAAGCACTGTTTTAAGCCGATTCAGCCATGCCCAACATGTGATTCCAGACGACAATTCTTCATGATACAGAGCATGGCTCTTTTTCTTCTTGAATGCAACTAGTTTAAATTTATTGTTTTCTACTTTGAGTCTCTTCGGGCAAAAAGTAAGCTCCATATTTAACTAATAATAAAGCTGGTTTTGTCTTTCCATGCTGGTTGGTGTCAGTTAATTGTACGTCTTCAACAAAAAGGACATTTTCTTGGATGCCTAGCTGGATCTTTAAAATATATCTTCCCCACATTGGGCTCATATTCTGTTCTGACCTCGGTTTCCTGAGACAGTAAAAATCACTCGCTTAGTCCCCAAAACCCTCTTTTTATTTCAACGGCTATGAATTTTGTTCATTCACAGCTCTTAATGAATCACAAATAGTTTGCAAAGAGTCCGACAGAAGTCTGCCACAGTTTTTCAGGATAAGGCTGGTAAGCACCCACCTTTATCTCCCTTGAAGCGCTGCCAAAGATTTAATTGCCAATTAGCTTTGCAAGGCCAAACAGAGCACAGAGTCAAAATGGAGCTTCAGAGTTTAAACTGACCAGAACAACGTTGCTTCTTGTAAAGGCTCACATCTTTTTGCTCCTCCTTTATGATTTATGGGAGGGGCCAATCATCTCCAAGGTTTACTCCTGAATTGCCTATTTTGTCTTAACTCTTCTTGCCTTCTGGCAGCTCTGCGCATGCACATACTGGGAACAGGCTCCCCTGTTCCTCTGCCTTGCTGATTTTAGACTCTGGAGGCTCCAGAGGCAGTATATAACTCCCAGATGGCCCTGGCCCCATCTCTGCCTCCAATGCAGAGCACTCGTCCGAGCCTTCCCCAGACTCCAAGACTGGACCATGTTCCTCCCCAACCTCCTCACTGTCTGACTCTGCTGCCAGCTCCCCCAGCTGCCAGCGGACCACAACATATTCATGTCTCATGTACTGCAGCAAAAGATGCCTGACTTACACTTTTTGAGGGACACATTCTCAAGCCAAGCCTACATCTCACTTCACTTCAATTCTGGAAAGTATGTGGTGATCTTTAGTCTTATTTCAGTAACATGGCGGCCATATTAATTGAAGAGCCCTAAGAATTTTTTTCATATGTATTTTGAGTGAGATCTGACTATTTTTGAGGGGAGCAGTTTTGCAATGTTTAATGTAGTCAAAAAAATTCCTGTCCTACTGGGTAGAGTTTCCGCATTGCATTTTTATCCTAATAACTAATAGAATAAAAGTAATATGTCTTTTAGAATGTAATTTATTCTAAAAAAAATTAAAAAGAATTAATCATGGCTAAATGAAGAAAAGATGAATACTCAAATCAATTTTTGAAAGAGAGTGTTGAGTCTTACAGATGATATTTTGTAGTGGGGTCAGTTCTTTGGGGATATGTCCAGAAAGGGTATTAGGAGAGTGAGCAGGAAGCACTGAACTCATGGAATTCTGAGGCTCCACAAGGATTATGACATTACCAAACAAATACAGAAGTAACTGGGGAAGGTCATCCCGAGTGTTGCCACTGGGAAGGTAATCTGCACATCCTTGACACCCAGCTCAACTACCCTCATCTACTTTCAAGAGTAAGTCATAGAGACAAAGAGAGCTTGTTCACACAGACTTAGATTTCCATATTCATCCCACTTAAGGGGGAAAAAAACTTCCCTTCTGTTTTGGGAGGGAGGGGGGTTTCATCCTTTCTGTATCTCTTTGTTAATATAAGTGTCACATTTCTTATCCTGTCCGTTATGAGCTGCTTGAGAATTTTAACCATTAAATATCATGAAACTAAGAAGAAATTTTAATCTTATTTCCCTAGTTTTATCATGAGCTGTTCTTTAGTGTTTAGATCTGGCCTCAGGATGATAATGTAGCACTTGGGGAAAAAGGTGCATCCCAGGAGTCCAGCACTGGAGGCCAAGATGGAGAAGATTTGAACAACCACCATGTATTTCCCTTTGGTGCTCAGGTAGGTGGGCACAAAGGAGACCCAGACACTGCAGAAGACCAGCATGCTGAAGGTGATCAGCTTGGCTTCGTTGAAGGCTCCAGGCAGATTCCTGGCCAGGAAAGCTACTGTGAAACAAGTGGCAGCTAAGAAACCCATGTACCCAAGGACAACATAAAACATGGTAATGGAACCTTCATTGCATTGAAGGGTGATTTCTCCAGGCTGGGACTGCAGGTCAGAATCAGGGAACGGGGGAGAAACTGTGAGCCAGATGGAGCAGATGATAATTTGGACAGCAGAACAAGAAAGTATGATGGAGTTGGCCAAGCTTTTCCCCAACCATCTCTTAACTCGGTTTCCTGGTTTTGTGGCCAGAAATGCCAGCACCACTGTGATTGTTTTGGCCAAAACAGAAGACACAGCTACTGAGAAGACAATGCTGAACAGTGTTTGTTGGAGAAAGCAGGTGGCTTTTCTTGGTTGTCCAATGAAAAGAAAGGCAGACAAAGAACAGAACAAGAGGGAGACAAGGAGGATGTAGGAGAGGTCCCGGTTGTTGGCTTTGACAATTGGAGATTCTCGGTATTGAATGAATATGATTAAAACAAGGCCTGTGGTTAGGAACAAAAGTGTGGCAAAAGAGACCAGAATGATGCCCAGATGTTCTTCATAAGTGAGGAAGGTTATAACTTTTGGGATACATTGGATTCTCTTCTTTGGATATTGATCACCTGGGCACTTGGTACATTTTTCAGTATCTGAGAAAAGAAAATAAGTTTTTAGTAGCCTTTCCTTTCAAAGTTCAAGACAGATCTGATGACAGCTGTTATTGAGAGACTGGAAATAGTAAATATTCAATAGGACTATGTATATACACATATACCAGTGATGACTAAACTTTTTGGCACTGTGTGCCAAAATTGGAGCGCATGGGCACCAGAGCACTGAAACTTAGAAGAGAGCAGTTGGCTGGAGCACATGTGTGCCACTGCCAGCTGCTCTTCTGGGTTGCATTGTGCACATGTGTGTCAGACAGCTGGTCTAACACGCATGCATATCAAACTGCTACTCTCTTCTGGGTTCTGGTGCTCCCGCACATGGCAAGACAATCTGGCTGGCGCACACACTTGCGATGGAACATGGAAGAGCAACTGGCAATGGCACACAAGCCCATAGAGAGGGCTGTGCATGGCACCTCTGGCAAGCATGCCATTGATTCACCCTCACGGACATATACAATAATTATACAATTATATACACAATCATACAATGAACAACAAAAATAAAACCCAAAAGAGGAATACAACTACCATTCTCTGAGGCTACCCACATTTTCATCAGGCTTTGAGTTCACCCTATCCCAACACTTGGGAGAACAGTCATTTCTTAGTTTACTGGTAATGCTTGCTTGCTTGATTAATTCTTTCTTTCATTTCTTTCTTTCTTTTTTCTTTCATGTATGTATGTATGTATGTATGTATGTATGTATGTATGTATGTATGTATGTATGTATTTGTTTATTTATTTGTATGCCACCCATCTCACCAGAGACAAATTTAGGTGGCTTATAGACATCCAATTAAAACAATAAATAAGGATTACAAATTTAAAATTCAGTTAAAGTAAAACTAACTAGGATGGAGAGGGAGGGAGCAAAGTGCATGCTAGGTTTTTTCATAACCCTTGAATCAAACCTCTCTCCCTCCATCAGTTCTTCCAATTAGATCTTTCTGCTTATGTAGTTTTATGATCTTGAAAAAAATAATAATTTATTGATGCATCTTTTGGATTGTAAGGTAAAGTTAGTTGGATAACAAATGCAGCTGAACTGAAATCAATTCTCAAGTTTCAAAGGACTTAGATGTTCCTAAGAAAGGTAAACATGGAAAGAAACTTCAAGACTAAGAATTGGAAAAGATATTCCTCCTGCAGAAGTAACCTCAATCCATCATGTCCTCCTATCTCTTTGTAACTCATTCTTCAAGATATTTTCTTATTCCTCCTGCAATGTTGAAAATTAAGAACAAACAAACAGTCAAGCTTAGATGTGTCTTAATTAACATGCACATTGACCACAATGCTGTGGACAAATTCAGTACCATATCAGTTACCCACCTTCCTGAGTAGAGATTGTCCCCTCTGGACAAGGAACACAATCATAGCAGCAAACTGGCTCTCCTTCTCGAGCCTGCTTGACAAATCCAGGATGACATTTTTCCACACATTTGGACTGAGGAAGAGTCTAAGGAGTAAAACCATGTGTGAGGACTCAACACCCATGGAAAATGGATGTAGAGATGAATAGAACCCAAGTAACTGTCAACTTCGGACCGAACCTCACATAAGCCATTTTCCTATTCTTCAGTTGCCACATAGAGGGGGGCAAGGGTGAAGGAAGTTGGAATGTATTACAAGACATTACCTCAGAGGTGGGTTGCTCCTGGTTTGGCCTGGATTGGGTGAACCGGTAGTGGTGGCAGCACGAGGTTCTGCCCACCCACCTGGACACTTCTGCACATGCGTAAGCACAAAAGTGCACGAGTGAACTGGTAGTAAAAAAAATGGAAACCCACCACTGCACCACATAGAACGTTCCCATGGGAACGAAGGTCATTTTTACCGGTAAGGGATAAAGTTTGGGAGGAGTGCCAGGAGAGAGAGTTCTTTGAGGAAAATCTTAGCCTCTGAGTCCTGATTTGCTTGGGTCCATAGTTGGAACCTTGACAGTAATCTCTGGGCTTCACTTAGGTAAATATGAAATCTCTGACTAGTTCCAGGCAGCTCTAGGAGATAAAGCTACTGACATCTTCATTTAGTTCCTATCTTTTGATTCTGGTACGTTACGTTGCAAGAAAGGAGTTTTCTACTTAGAAAGTCTGGAGGGATGAAACTGAGAAAATATTTAAGCATTAAGCAATGTTTTATATAGTATTTTAATTTTTTAACCACAAGCCATCTAGAGTGGACATCATAGAAGTTTAAAAATAAGTTACAACCAGTAGGTTCCTCTTCATGGTCGTATTAACTTACATTCCTCCATATTTTATATGACCATGATTTTAAAGTCTGATGATCTATAGATATTAAATTTTAGAATAAAATTCATTCTAAAATAATTGTTAAACTTTTATTCTATTACATTGATGAAAATAGAATAAAATTGTGATGAAGAAACATCTGACCTATAGGACAGGTTTCTGCTGGACTATATAAAATATTGCAAAACCACTCCTTGAAAATGTCTACAACTCTCCCCCAGAAAAAATAATCACTTCCGTCGCAGGCGTTTGCAAAATGTTTTATTACCGAACCGATAGTAATGGCAGCTGGAACCCATCTCTGGATAAAATGCTCTCTTACAACCCAAAGGCCAAATTTACGTAACATTTCCTTTCAAATTGTCCCTTGTTACTTCCAATGCTAAGAAGGCCTTTTCTTTTGATCAAAGTCTCATTTCATTGCTTCAGTTTTCAAAGTTTGGGTATATTCTCACATCAATACAGTGTATGTGATTTCATGTGAACTGGAAGCCTTGGACCTTCTTAGGAATAGAAGGTCTATTGCCCAATCCCAGTGGGGATAGTCCATCACAGACTATGTAACAGCTATTTCCTCAACCAGGGCATAGTGACTCCTAATTCTTTTGAACAGTGTTTGCCATTATAGCATCTGAAGGGCATTTGGGTCAATAGTATTGAGCCTCCCAAGCTGCTTAAACAAGCTGTAAGATTTCTTCTCCACACGTTGACCTCTCAATGAAGTTCATCCACATTTGAGACTAGGCTTAGCCTGCTTGAACTGGTCTTAGGGCTTTGGAAAGCAGAGAAAACACAGCCATTTTCCACCCACCTTGTTGAGCAACTTCATCCGTGAAAGAGCATTTTGTCTGATAATAAGTCTCTGTCTTTCAAACCTCCCCAGGTGTTCTTTTATGGAATCCTTCTTGGAGAAAACCAACAAACTCATAATGTCCAGATCTGCTGCTACATCTCCATTTTGGTCCAAGTACAGTTGAAACTGGGAAAAATTGCAAAACTCATTCTTCTTCAGAAAGGTATGGAACTAAAATGGAAACATGCAGGAATTTTAACAGTAGAAACATACATTTCTTATCCTATGTGGTCGTTTCACACTGATTCTTCCTTCTATAGTTGTTTATTTTTTTTAATAAATAATTTTTATTGATAGTTTTAATCTTCTATAGTTGTTTAAATTGCAGTTGTGTTTAGTGGAGAGAACAAGTGTTACCACTATGATAAATATATATTGACAATTAAATAATAAAATTGGCCAAATATGGAAGACATTCTGGAGCAGGAGTATCAAACTCAATTTCATTAAGGGCCGCATCAGCATTGTGTTTGACATCGGGAGGCAGGGTGGGGGTGGCCAGCTATATGTTACTCATGTCAGGATGCCTGTAGTGGCCCAAGAGCTCTGTCAGCAAAAATGGGCTGTTTCTAGGGGGTGGCCCTGTGGGTCTAAGCACCCCGCGGGCTACATCCAGCCGCCGGGCCTTGAGTTAGACACCCATATTCTAGAGCAAACAATTTGAGGGAAGAACAAATCCTTCATAATCTCCTTGAAATAAATAGCTTAGTCCCAATTAGACCAGAAAGGAAACACTTCCAAATGAGCTAATTCTAAACTGATGTTAGATTAATAGAATTGTGTAAAACCTCACACCAGCTCATTGTATAGCCTGAAACTTTAGGGATGACTCTTTCTGTGTTTCTTTTTCTACTTATTATAGACCTTATTTCTGATAATTCTAAGAAAGCGTCACTTCCTTAATCCCCAAGCTCATTTCCCTATATCATTATATCTGTTTTATAGATTGTGGGAATGCTGATGATTTAACTTTGATATCAGCAAAGTATTAAAAATTACTTCTTGATGTGATCATTACGAATCTAGTTAAATATGGCAGAGAAAAGTTGATGGTGGATAAAAGCGGAATAAAAACAAGACTGCATTCAATTATTTTTTTAATGTTCCTTATAAAAGTGAGGAGTTATGAATGACAATTAGCCCTTGATCTTCTATTCTATTGTGTATATTTTTTTTATTAATGCAGACAGTTGGAGTTCAACACAATTCTAGGCTACATAAACAGAGGGGTAGAATCAAGATCACCTGAAATGTTAATAAAATGCAAAAGAACTTCTTAACACAAAAATAAGGAGCACTTCTCAGGTGACCTTGAGGACATAAATAAACCTCCAAGTGCTTCAATGACCCTCTAAAAGGATGCAAATAACCAGCTGTCTGCAAGGAATATAAATCCTTCCATTCCCCACTATCATGTCAGAGCTGAAGAAGGTTCTTGGATGAGAAGCAAAACATCTTCAAAAGAAAAATATGTAATACAGATGGTACCTTGCTCAATAGTAGTATAGGTGGTACCTTGCTCAATAGTAATTACTGTGAGAGGGATCTTGGAGTCCTAGTGGACAACCATTTAAATATGAGCCAGCAGTGTGCAGCAGCTGCCAAAAAAGCCAACACAGTTCTAGGCTACATAAACAGAGTGGTAGAATCAAGATCACGTGAAGTGTTAATACCAGTTTATAATGCCTTGGTTTGGCCACACTTGGAATACTGCATGCAATTTGGTCGCCACGATGTAGAAAAGATTCTAGAAATAGTGCAGAGAAGAGCAATCAAGATGATTAGGGGACTGGAGGCTAAAACATGAAGAATGGTTGCAGGGACTGGGTATGTCTAGTTTAAGAGAAGGAAGGACTAGGGGAGACATGATAGCAGTGTCCCAATATCTCAGGGGTTGCCACAAAGAAGAGGGAGTCAAACTATTCTCCAAGGCAACTGAGTGTAGAACAAGAAGCAATGGGTAGAAACTAATCAAGGAGAGAAGCCACTTAGAACTGAAGAGAATTTTCCTGACAGTTAGAAGAATTAATCAGTGGAACAGCTTGCCCCCAGAAGTTGTGAATGACCCAACACTGGAAGTCTTTAAGAAGATGTTGGATAGCCATTTGTCCGAAACGGTATAGGGTTTCCTGCCTAGGCAGGAGGTTGGACTAGAAGACCTCCAAGGTCCCTTCCAACTCTGCTATTGTATTGTATTGTAAAAAAAAAAGTCCAGTTGTCTCCTGAAAAAGCACCTTTGGGACAACCATGACCTGGATGACTGAGAATCTCTACAGACTCACAAAGTGGATGTACTAGTTTGGGGAGACCCATCTTTATCACCAGGTCCCCTTGTAGATACCACACTTGGAGAAGACATTACCCAAAAGTGAATCAGCTTTAGGGAAGGGCTATGAGGCCAAGGAAGAAATCAAAGTTGCTGCTCTTAGCTTTGAAGAAAGTCAACAAGAGATGAGACATATTGATCGGTGGGAGCTGAAAATGAGAAGGAGTCTGGGAGAACTTTTTCCATCTTTTACTTGAGGAAAGGAGGATACATTAGATAGAAGCTTAATTGTTATTCCAGAGTCTGAGACATGGTAAAAAGAACTAAATCACAAGAGAGGAGATTCTCTTGACTGAATTAGAGAGAAAAGAAAAAATGAGAAGCGGTTTTAGAACTGAACCGGTGAACTAGATAAATTTGATCTCCCCTTTAATAACGAAAATTTAAAGCAACCATCAGTTAGAAAAGATTTAACTGGGATTCCCACAGAGAGGAGGAAGAAGATGGTCTTCTTCATATTTTTGAAGGTAAAATTCTATGATGCTAATAAAATACCCATGCAATACACAGATTTATTTTAACATGCAAACATCCTTTTTCCAGTGGCTTCAATGACTCACTAAAAGAATGCAAATGACAATAGTGTTTAATATCATAATGTATCTGCCCTGGTGCCAATGCTTTGGAACATTGTGCGCTGAGCAATTAGAATGACCAAACCCAGCCACAAGGCAGTTGGGATCCTTGTCCGTTGGATTCCTACTAATGAAACTAAATTTGATGGGTCCTTTCCAGGATCCCATACCTGCCATGGTTGCAGCCTTGGAACTCCCAAGCATTCTTTGCACTCCTTCCTTCTCCTCCTGGATCTGGAGGAATACGCAACATCCAAGGAGTGGGCCAGCGTCTTGATGACACTGTAAATATGGTGATCAATTTTTACCTGGATGCAGTACCATTTATTTAGGCAGTCAAATGGTACTTTCTGAGTGCATCTTCTCCGACCCTTGACAGAAAAGAGCTGCTTTGAAAATGAACAGTGAAATGATTTATCTTGAAACTGACGTTGTACAAAGAGAATGGGTTCAAAGACATCATTGTTTGCCTTATCTTTATTTTTGAAATCAAAGTTCCAAATACTATGTATATTTTTGTAAAGCCTGTGCTTTCTGGTTGTCAGTTTTATAAGGGGTGTAATGATCCAGACTTTTCCTTCAATGGGTCCTGGCAAGCCAATAAATATTAAATAGAAAGGAAGAACTCTATCAAAAGAAAAGCCATATTCCATGAAGTAAACAAAAACATTTACTTGTCTCCACTTCGAGATGGCATCCCTGAGGGGTGCTGTATGTCCCATCTCTGAGAATCGTTGTGATATAACAACACAAATTCCATTCCTGACAAGCATAGGAGTAAAAGTCCTCATAAAATTATCTCCCTCTTCTGTGTCTGAAGCAAATAGACCAATCAAGATCCAACCAAAATGAGTGAGCAGTTGTACAATTCCTGGGTACTGGATCCCTTCTTTGGGGATCATCCGGTGGAAAAATGGGAATTCCCTTTTATCACTAAGAGCCACTGAAGCAGTTGCATAACTGATCTGAAAAAGCAAGGAAGAATGCTGTGTTATAGCTGAGCTTAAGAGAAGTCCAAAATAATTAGGTTTTAATAAAGCTGACTAAGTTATTTTTCGGAGGAAAAACGCCTAAAAGGTATGGAGCCGGGGTTTTGAGGACTGAACTAGAATGATAAGAATGAAAGAACAACATAGGGGGGATTCGGTGAGGCAGCTCACGGAGGAAAATATCGCTTCTGGAAGAGCTGTTCTCAGAAAACGCTACTGATCCTGCAACTATCCCACCAGCTCTGCCATCCGTCTTACCAGCTCCGGTCGCCGTGACTGCTGTTTTGGGCGCCGGCCCGGCTTTGTCGTGTCGGGGGGGGGGGGGGGGGTTCATCGCTGTTCCATCTGTCTCCGGCTGCCGTTCCATCTGTTTTGGTCTGTTTTGGTCACCGCAGCTGGCGGCTGTGTTGGGGCGGCTGCCAACCTTGCCAATGCCCCGCCTGCTTCAGTCGCCTGCTCCAGTCGCCGCAGCAGCCGCTCTATCTGTTTGAGCTGCCGCGGCTTGGCCTGCTGCTTGGAGGGGACCACCGGCCCTGCCGACCGCTGTTTCATCTGCTCCAGCCGTCGACCTGTCCCTGCTGCCTTAGGGGGCCGCCAACTTGCCGCTGTTTCGCCCGCCCAGCCACCGCGACCGTCATCCCACCGTGACCGTCATCCAATCGCCGCCGGCCCGGCTTTGCCGCTTCGGGGGGGGGGGGGGTGCTGGGTCATGCCGCTGTGCTTGCCCTGTTGCCCGTGGAGCTGTGGAGCTGGAGAAGCCTGTGTTGGTGTGACATGGGGCTGGGCGGCTGGCCTTTTTGCCGCCGCCATTCCATCTTGGATGCAGCTCCCCCTCCTTCCCTCCTCTTCTTCCTTCACTGTGGCTTTGGCTGTGGACACTGTTAATACTGGACGTTTCGATCAGCATGGGCCCTTCCTTTGTCGTCGCCCCAGCTACTGTGGCCCTGGTTCTCTGGGCCTTGGGACCTTGATTGTGCCAGGCCCAGAGGAACTGCTGCCGTCCCAATTGCTCTGCGCCCCGTTTTGTGACATATGGCCCCCCAGAGAGGGAGGACAGGATCCAAGAGAATGGGAAACTTGCTCCTTCCAACCAGCACCAGCCTTTCCAGTCCCCTCAGACTTTGGCACCTTTCCCCCACTGTGTGGGGGAAGAATGAGGAGTTTTCCTCCCCCCCCCAAAAAAATTTCTTACCGGCCTAGCCGCCTCAGACTGCGCTGACCTAAGAATCTGAAAATATGTTGTTTCAATATAAGGATCCCAGTAGGTTGTTCATCCAATGTATGGTCCAAGATGACCTTTCTCTTTCTTATACATTTGACAATCAAATACATTTCTTATGCCTTCTTTCTATGGAGCTCTGCAAATACAAGCCTGTTCATTATAAGATACTTGGTTAAATCTTCCACATTTAACCATTGTGTCCAGCTTTTCAAATCTGCATTTTGAAATAATGTTCAAAATGTGAGGGACTTCTGTATTTAAATTCTTGACAATTGGGAAAGTATGCTTATAGTGGCTCATCTGTTTCTATGGTCAGCCTTACTGAGCATATCTATGGTATATCTTTCTCTGCTTCAATATCCCAGATTCTGTGTGCAGTAATCTTTCTAGCTTTCCTACATCTGTACAAGAGACAAGGAGACCACAGTTCCTAATGAAATTTGTCAGTTCTACTATCCAAGAGATCTTTATTTGAAATTTGGCCTGTTCTGACAGACACAATTTTGAGAGTCTTATCAGTTTCCATAGCTTTAAGCTCAAACCAGTAATTATATGCTTTGACTTTAGACAAAGAACAAATAGTATGGCTTGCCAATTCAGCTCTCAGGTGAGAGTTGAAGTTCTTCTACCCAACTCCAAGATTTCTATGCAGTTTCTCAGTCATCCAGCTCATGGTTGTCCCAATGGTGTTTTTTCAAGAGGCAACTGGAGTTTCTGGTTTTTTCCTTGAAGATGCTTTTTAGATGAGAAGAGAAACGTCTTCCAAGAAAAAATCAGAAAATCTAGTTGTTTCTTGAAAAAACATCTTTGGGACACCTCCAAGATATTTCTCAGATGCTCTGAATTAGCATGTTCTAGTAGTGATATTTTAGCCCCAAATCTCATAAAACAGTATCAGGATAACCTTCACCTTATATTTGCTTATATTTCACCACATATTTGCTGAATTGTTTGATGGGTAGATTTATTGTTCTTCAAGCCTTTTATGGTGAATTTATGAAGTTAAAAAAATAGTTGTCTTATTGACTAACATGCTTGTAATTTTTAAAATAAACTATTAATGCCAGTGGTAACTTTGAGTCAATAAGACATATGTGTTTTATAACCATAGGTTATACAGTCATTAGGATTCTCTTCACATATTTGAAATTAGTTTACCATTAAAAACACCATTATTTTGGCTAAGATCATATACAAAATATGACTTTTCCATCTCTATTGCCTCTTCCTTATGGAAAAAGGAGATTTTGATTGGACACAGAGCCTCTCCCTATCTTAAGAAGTATGCACCAGAAGCGCCTAAAGCAATACAAATTTTGTCATTAGAGGATATGCCTGCTTTGATTCCTGCCCCTTCTCACTATGAATCCCCATCCTTAGCCATGACACCTACAATGGCCATGGTGAAAAGCAGTTCTTGAATTCCATAGAGAAGATATGGTTGGAACCCTCACATCACCTCACTCATTTTATCAGATAGAGACACAGATAACCAACCTGTGGGACTTTGTAGGTGCCGATTGATGTTGACATCTGGATGGAGATGTCCCTGTAAGCTGCATCAAGAAGAGCCAAAAGATTGTCCTTCTTTCCACAGCTGTAGTTGGGAACATTGGCTTCTCCACTTGACAGCATGTCCAACAAGGCATCTGAAGTGCCAAGTGTGTTCAAATAGTTGTCACGGCAATTGTAGCCAAGTGTGAGATTGTGCAGAATCTGATGATTGTTATTGACTACTTGAATAGCGAAAATGAAGCGTAGCATTCTTGACTGATCAAAAGGTAAACTATGTAAAAAAAATCATGTTTTTATCACTATCTTCAACAATAATACAATATATTGTTTTTAATGAACTCCTCTTTATATCCCAATGTCTGAGGCTTCTGTCCGTACTATTCTAAAATCAGAAATAAATGATTGTCTCCATTACCAATTAGTTGGTGGGAGTTTTGAGAGGATGGGGTGGAGATGTTATACTACCAGGTTTAATAGTCATGCTGTATACACACAAACACACACACACGCTATCCACACACACACAGAGAGAGAAAGAGAGAGAGAGAGAGAGAGAGAGAGAGAGAGAGAGAAAATACATAAATACTAGTGATTTTCATTTGTTCAATATTAGGATTCAAAAGGATTCAGTCATTAAGTTAAACAACTCTACTTCTCACCCCACACAAAAAAGAAGAGGCTATTTCATAAGTGATCCAAGAAGCCAACCCTAAAATCAAAGGGCATTTATTTATTTATTTAAGAATCAGGCATTGAATATCAATGATTATTTATAAAAATGTGGAAATAGGCTAGAGAGAGGTGACTACAACCATTTCAACAGCTACTTTAAACAAAAAGTATTCAGGTAATGAACTTAAATGGATGGGAAGAAGAAAATAATTTAGACTTCTTTCTTGTTTGTTTCTGCTCCAAACTTTCATTTTGAGTCTCTTTCACAAAATAACACAGATGAAGGAAGCCACAGAAATCCAAATTATGCAAGAAATTAGGTCCTGCAATAGAGGAGTAAGTGAAATAAGAAGAAAATAAGGCAATATTTGAGCTGCAAATGGAGGTAATCACACTCAGTGACTTACAAGTAAGACTCACTATAAGGAGCCTTGTTGAAGGTAAACATTACATGTGATGCTCTTGTATTAGAGATTATGATACTAATGATATGGTCTCCTGGTCTGTAATAGCTCTTTGGATTGTTTCTATCCTGGTGTGCCAACCTTAGTGGGCACTTCAATCTAAGCTTCCCAGAGACTGGCTGGGACAGCAGCAGCAGCAGCATAAACAGAAGCAGGAGGTCCATCATTCTTGGTGTGTGTGTGTGAATCTATCCCCTTCTCATTTCTAAACAAGAACAACCAGAAGAATTAAAGAATACAAAGCAAAGATGGAAATGCCAGCAGGTCTCTTCATTCAAACAGAAAACCACTTGAGCACTACTTAAGGCTTTTAATTGTTTCTGATGCAAAATCCTCCCATGTCGCTTCAGTCTGATGTTTACAGCAAAGGTAGCTACAGAAGATGTAGCTGAAGAGATTCAAAAGACAGCAATGAAAATTACTGTGAGAAGCAACTTCTCTAGGGATTCAGGCCTTTTTTCAGTGCTGCATATGCAGACAGATAGCTGGAGAAAGGCATGACAGTAAACAACAGGGGACCCCCCCCCCCCCCACATACACAGATACATCCCTGAGGCCACTTTTTTATAGAGATTTCCATTCTTCCAGTCAGGATATATCCAGAAAGTGATGCTGTAGAAAGGTATTTCAACACTCAGGGAATTCTTCTGCAGTTTTTTTTTTAACATGGCCTCTTCTCTTCAGCAAGCAAGACATTAGGAATGTTGACAATAAAGAATGAGAACAAAATAATCAAGATTAGATATGTCTTTAACATGGACATTGCTCAAAGTGTTCTGGATAAATCCAGTACTATTTCTTCCAGTGTAACCCATCTTTCTGAGTGGAAATGGTCCCTTCTGGACAAGGCATGCAGTCAGAGCAGCAAATGGGCTGTCCTTCTCTGGCCCACTTTACAAATCCAGGAGGATAATTTTCCACACATTTCGACTGTCGCAGAGACTAAGCTGATAAATAAAGAATGCCAAAGAAAAATGGTTAGAATTCACAAGGGAAAATGGAGGTCAATATAAACCAAGAGGTTTCTGAGCTTCGCTTAGTTAATATGAAATATCTAACCAGTTACAAAAGGTTGTAAGATTCTTGAGAATCTTAGATATTTCATATGAATATAAGAAATGACTGTGGAAGAGATGCATGAAAGCAAATTGTAACCAATTGACACACTTTCTACATGATGTCATGTAAGATGATGATTTGTCTGTGTGTTGTCTGTTTAATAAAAATAAAAATTTCTTGAAAAAAAAGGTTGTAAGGGATACACTACTCATGAATTCTTCATTTACCTCCTCTCTTTTGCTTCTATCACATTACAATAGACATTAAGGTTGTTCCTCAATGCCATATTCCCACAGGAAATTTTTTGTTGTTGTTGTTTTGACTGTTAGCTGGGCTGTCTACTTTTGTTCTGACCCCACTTCTCCGTCAGGAACGAAAGCCAAAAAAGACATAAAAAAGAATGTTTTAATCAGTCCAGACTCTTGTTGGCTGCAAGCCCAAAATAAACAAAGAGATAAGCTCTCTGGCAGCAATTAAACAAGCTTCTCACAGCAAACCACTTATCCAAGTTGGTTTCTCTGAATCATGAACGTGAACGAGAACGTTGACTCCTGCAACCAGGGCATAGCACAGTCTCTTTTATACTCAGGAGAGGATCTTAATCAGCATCATCTAAGCACAATCATCTCCTACAATTATGCAAGTCTTCCTTCCGTTGAGTAGCCCTTCGCCTGCATGCATCCTGAAACAACTGCCAAATGTTTTCCGAAACATTCCCTTTAAGCCAATGCTCTGCCTCCACCTGGTGACCAACCAGTCTCTGCTTGCCCTGCTCGGAGTCGACACCCTGTCCAGGGTCTTCCACCTCCTCCAAGGCTGACTCATAAGCCCCTCACTGTCGGAGTCTGGCAGCAGCTCCAACGGCACCTGCTGGGCCACAACAACTTTCCCCTCCCTTCCCCCTCTCAGGCTTTATGGCAATTATGAGGCAGCACAAAATGGCTTCATCCAGGTTCACTTCAGAGTTGACACTAGGTTCTAGGGACCAGTTGAGACTAATGCTTTTATATGAGCCTCCCTGGCCGGCTCTTGGACCATACTGAAGTACTGGTGGTGGTGTTTCCTAGGATTATGTTTCTGGGGGTCTTCAACCTGATGCCCCTCTGAATGGGGTCAGAGATAGCCTGGGAGTTTATAGAAACCATGACACCCATGAACCCATCCCAAGTCATCCAGTGATTTTATGTTATTGTGGAAGCAGTTCCTTTGTGGTCAAAAATTGAATAATTTATATTCCATCTCCCTGTCACAATCCCTGCTCATCATCAACCTCACCCTGGTCACTTCTCATCCAGACTAGTGTAATGCATTCCACATGGGACTGCCCTTGATGAACAGTGTTGTGGCTTGTTAGCCTCCGGCCCATTTGGCAGCCGAATCAAACGAGGAGGTGGCATGGAAGACAGGGCCAGCATCAAGGCAATCTGAGAACTTTGAGTGGGAAGATGGAATGGACCTGTCAGAGATAGAGACAGTGGTGGAGCCTGGACAGTCTATCAGACAATCTATCTCCATCTATCAGATGGAGAGTCAATAGCTCCCAGGTCTGAACAGCTGGGACGGTTGCGAGAGGTGGGGGTGGGAGGCACCGTTTTTCAGTGGTTCTCCTCCTACCTCTCGGACTTGTCGCAGTCGGTGTTGGTCAGGGGGCAGAGCTCGACCCCTAGGCCCCTGAAATATGGGGTTCCTCAGGGTTCGGTCCTGTCCCCCCTCCTGTTTAACATCTACATGAAGCCACTGGGTGAGATCATTTGACGGCACGGGATAAAATACCATCAATATGCGGACAACAGTCAGTTGTATCTGTCCACCCCGTGCCAACTCAGTGAAGCGGTCGACGTGATGTGCCAGTGCCTGGAGGCTGTCAGGGTCTGGATGGGGGTTAACAAGCTTGTGCTCAATCCAGACAAGACCGAGTGGCTGTTGTGTTTCCCTCCCAAAAATTTGGTTAGTATTCCATCACTCAGGCTGGGGGGGTGAAATTTTATGCCCCTCAGACAGGGCTCGCAACTTGGGAGTCCTCCTGGATCCACAGTTGACTTTAGAACATCATTTGTCGGCTGTGACCAGGGGGGCATTTGCCCAGGTTCGCCTGGTGCACCAGTTGCGTCCCTACCTGAACCGGGAGGCACTCGCAACAGTCACTCAAGCCCTCGTGACCTCAAGACTGGACTACTGCAATGCGTTCTACATGGGGCAGCCCTTGAAGAGCATTCGGAGACTTCAACTCGTCCAGAATGCGGCCACGCGAGCGATTGTGGGTGTACCTCGATACACCCACGTTACACCTATCCTCCGTGAGCTGCACTGGCTTCCAATCGGTCTCCGGATATCCTTCAAGGTCCTAGTTATCACTTATAAAGCCCTTCATGGTATTGGACCTGGGTAATTGAGAGACCGCCTGCTGCCAATTACCTCCCAAAGACCCATTAGATGCACAGGGTCGGCCTCCTCCGGGTTCTATCCACTAGCCAATGCCATCTGGCTACGACCCGGGGGAGGGCCTTCTCTGTTGCAGCTCCGGCCCTTTGGAACGAACTCCCCGCGGAGATTCGGACCCTCACCTCTGTCCCTCCTTTCCAAAAAGCCGTTAAAACCTGGCTGTGTCGGCAGGCCTGGGGTTGATGAGCTCCCTTCCCCTCTCGACAGGTGTGGTTGTTGGTCATTTTAAATGTCTATTTTGTACTTGTATGTTTCCCTTTCCCGTTTAAGTTGTTCCCCGCCCTGAGTCCCTTTTTGGGAATAGGGCAGCATAAAAATAAAATTAGACTTAAAATTAAACTTAAACATGATTAAATCTGACCAGGTCCGATCTGCTTACAAACATCACAGACCATAGGTCTTTCCTTGTGGGAGACATAGTCCCAATTTCAGTGGATTCAGTCTAAACCTGAACCTGGGAGCTTGTCAATAGAATTACCTTCTTCTTTGCTATTTGAGATGAAAAGCAAGCAAATGTGAGGTTATCAGCATCATAATCCACAATCCTTGATAGCGTCTCTCACCAATTTTATGCGGGGGGAGGACAGATTGGGAGAGAAAAGAGCTATAATCTACGTTCTAAAAAAATATTCACCCTGCATCCCTTATTTGACAAGGCTGAATTAGCTGAAAATTGTATTTCATAGTAGAATTTGAAGGACACTTTACTAAGTAGTCCTGAAGCCTTCCAAGCAGCCTAAGAAAACTGCAAGGGTCCTCCTCACCACATTAAATTCTTAGGGAAAGTTATCTGTCAGGGTAATGATGATTTAATAGCTGACCAGTTGCAGCAATGCTGTAAAATTGTAATGCTGTAATGATGATGCAATGCAGGAGTGATATTCAGCAGGTTCTGACCAGTTCTGGAGAACCGGTAGTGGAAATTTTGAGTAGTTTGGAGAACTGGGAAATACCACCTCTGGCTGGCCCCACCCCCATCTATTCTCTGCTTCCCGAGTCCCAGCTGATTAAGAGGAAATGGGGATTTTGCAATAACCTTCCCCTGGATTGGGGAGGGAATGGAGATTTTACAGTATCCTTCCTCTGCCTCACCCACCAAGCCACGCCACACCATGCCCACCAAGCCATGCCCACAGAACCGATAGTAAAATATATTGAATCCCATGACTGATGTAATGGTAGTAATGAGTCAGTAGATATCAGACTTGGAAGCCATCCTTTACATTCAGCCTTCAGGCCTTTCTACTGTGGGAAAATGCGGGGGCGGGGGGGGGGTCAGATAGATTATGAGTGATGTATAGTCAAAATAACATTCTTTTCTTAGAGAGTCAAGGATATATTGCCCTGCAGCCGTGATGATATAACTGGGAAGCATCTCCAGTTTTGGATGGTGCCTGATTTAATCACGTGATTGACATGTCGCTCCTGGGCTGTGAGTTGAACTTTCTTTTGGGTGGGGAAAACCTGGAAACTTTCAGATTCGGGTTTCCTCAGATATGCCAATATGACATCACTAATAAAAAAAAACTTTGAGTAAATTCAAGCCTCTGAGTGTTCTTTTGTTGGGGGTGTTGCTTGGAACCCTGACAACAAGCTTATTTGACTTATTTAAGAGGCTGTATCATAAGAGAGGCCCTGTTGGGATGTATCAGTATCTCCCGTCCATGCTGTAAATTGTTGATTGATTGTTTGACCTTTGTCAGTGTACAATATGCTTTGTGCAGATAAACCACTATTTATTACAGACAAACATCTGTTACATTTTACTCCTGGGTTGTCTCACATAATCACATTGTGTGGATTCTGACATTATCCACCTTGGTGACTAGGCTTAATCCAATTGAACTGGTTCTAAGGCTTTGAAAAAAAGGGGGGACACATACCAATATTTAGCAACTTTAGCTGCAACAGATGATCTTGGTTGATAATAAGTCTCTGTCTTTCAAAGCTCCCCAGTTGCTCTTGGATAGGATTCACCCTGGGGAGAACTACCCAACTTATGAGGTTCAGATCTGCAGTTACATCTCCATTTTCATCCAAATATAGTTTCAACAGGGAAAGATTGCACAGTTCATTCTTCTTGAGAAACGGGTGGAACTGGAATAGGGGGAAAACATCAGGTCTTTTAAAAGCAGCAGATGTCATCTCTTCACACTTGAATCTTTCTTCTACAGTTGTTTAACTTGCAAATATACAAGTACAATTATTATTTTCGGATTAAAAATGTCATAAAAATTGTAATTCCACAGGTAACAAGTTATGTAATTTGTTATGCAACCTGTTATGCAATTTGCTCCATTTGGTTCAACCTGGCAAACGGGCTTGGTTTTTTTTTCCCTTGAAACTGGGACGGCAACACAGCTGTTGAAGTGTAGGAAGGAACATCTGCAGGATCTCATTGGTGACGCCAGAGTGATTGAAGCAGCATCAGAAAGTCAGGCTGCAAGCTCCACCCCTTTGGGCCATGTGTGATGTCAAAATGCACTTAGTACAGGGAGTGTTGCTTGCATCACAAGGTCACAATGCTGCGTCCATCAATCTGGCCTAGTGTCTCTCTTTTTTTAAAAAAAAATTTGATTTTTTTTTAATATAGTAAAAGTAGACAAAGAAAATTAAAAAGAAGAAAACAGCAATGCCATTCACCTACCTATCTATCAAGTTCATGGAATAGTTAGAAAGAATGTTATTTGAACATTTACCCTCTTATCAAGAATCAGAAAGTATGTCTCCCAATTTTTTTTCTTCTATCTTTTATTGTCCTTCTTACTTTTCACTCTTCACATGCCTTGAAAGTAGCTTACCCAGGGAAGTAAGATCAGGTAGTTGGACTCGAAGACTTCCAAGGTCCCTTCCAACTCTGTTATTCTGTTATTCAAAGGATGGCTTCTTAGGAAATAAATATATTCTCAGAAAAATTAGAGCCCCTGGCAAGTAAGGAAGGAAGTTCCTCCTATGGAATGATGTTGAGGAGGGAATTCGATGGCTGGGAATGGAGAGAGTGTTGTAAAGAAGGAACTCATGTTAATGTGTATAAGGTGTGCTGGGTGGAGAGGGTGCTCCCCTAATAACTGCTGTCATCATTCTTGGGTGAAGAATTAAAAAAAATACTTCATGCAAGTAACCCAGGCCTGCTATGCCTCCAAACCAGTTTCCCTGTCAGAGCAGCATGTTTTTTTTTTTTTTTAAAAAAATAATGTTCTGCCCATGCGCAGACCTATTTATGGGCAAATGTGTATGCACACAGAGTATGTATCTGGCGTACGTTCGAGCGAAGGGAGCAAAATTGTGCACACACAAAACCAGCAGTAACGCCAGCAGCAACCCATCCCTGTCCTAGTTCCATCCCTTTCTGGACAGGGAGAAGATTTGAATAAACTGTATGTGGACCAAAATGGAGATGTGAGAGCAGATCTGGAGATCATGAGCTGCATGCTTCTATGAAACAACAATCCCCATAAACTGCAACTGGGGAGTTTTGAAAGCCAGAGGCTGATTTTCAACCAAGATGCTCTGTCTCATATAAAGTTGCTCAACAAGGTATGTAATATATATTTGTGTCTGTTTCTGATTTCCAAAGTCATAAAACACATTTAAGGTAAGCTAAGGCTAGTCACCAAGGTGGATGATCTTCACTAAGAATTCAATGTGGGGAGCAGAACCCTTATGCTTTTCTCAGATGGCTTTGAAGGCTTCAGTACTATTGCCCCAGTGTCCTTTAGATGCTGGAGCATGAAGCACTGTTTTAAGCCGATTCAGCCATGCCCAACATGTGATTCCAGACGACAATTCTTCATGATACAGAGCATGGCTCTTATTCTTCTTGAATGCAACAAGTTTAAATTTATTGTTTTCTACTTTAAGTCTCTTTGGGCAAAAAGTAAGCTCCATATTTAACTAATAATAAATCTGGTTTTGTCTTTCCATGCTGGTTGGTGTCAGTTAATTGTACTTCTTCAACAAAAAGGACATTTTCTTGGATGCCTAGCTGGATCTTTAAAATATTTCTTCCCCACATTGGGCTCATATTCTGTTCTGACCTAGGCTTCCTGAAGCAGTAAAAATCACACCCTTAGTCCCCAAAAACACTCTTTTTATTTAAAGACTATGAATTATGTTCATTCACAGCTCTTAATGAATCACAAAGTGTTTGCAAAGAGTCCGACAGAAGTCTGCCACAGTTTTTCAGGATAAGGCTGGTAAGCACCCACCTTTATCTCCCTTGAAATGCTGCCAAAGATTTAATTGCCAATTAGCTTTGCAAGGCCAAACAGAGCACAGAGTAAAAATGGAGCTTCAGAGTTTAAACTGACCAGAACAACGTTGCTTCTTGTAAAGACTCACATCTCTTTGCTCCTCCTTTATGATTTATGGGAGGGGCCAATCATCTCCAAGCTTTACTCCTGAATTTTGTCTTAACTGTTCTTGCCTTCTGGCAGCTCTGCGCATGCACATACTGGGAATAGGCTCCCCTGTTCCTCTGCCTTGCTGATTTTAGACTCTGGAGGCTCCAGAGGCAGTATATAACTCCCAGATGGCCCTGGCCCCCTCTCTGCCTCCGAGGCAGAGCACTCGTCCGAGCCTTCCCCAGACTCCAAGACTGGACCATGTTCCTCCCCAACCTCCTCACTGTCTGAATCTGCTGCCAGCTCCCCCAGCTGCTGGTGGACCACAACATATCCATGTCTCATATACTACAGCAAAAGATGCCTGACTTACACTTTTTGAGGGACACATTCTCAAGCCAAGCCTACATCTCACTTCACTTCAATTCTGGAAAGTATGTGGTGATCTTTAGTCTTATTTCAGTAACATGGCGGCCATATTAATTGAAGAGCCCTAAGAATTTTTTTCATATGTATTTTGAGTGAGATCTGACTATTTTTGAGGGGAGCAGTTTTGCAATGTTTAATGTAGTCAAAAAAATTCCTGTCCTACTGGGTAGAGTTTCCGCATTGCATTTTTATCCTAATAACTAATAGAATAAAAGTAATATGTCTTTTAGAATTTAATTTATTCTAAAAAAAATAAAAAAAATTAATCATGGCTAAATGAAGAAAAGATGAATACTCAAATAAATTTTTGAAAGAGAGTGTTGAATCTTACAGATGATATTTTGTAGTGGGGTCAGTTCTTTGGGGACATGTCCAGAAAGGGTATTAGGAGAGTGATCAGGAAGCAGTGAAATCATGGAATTCTGAGGCTCCACAAGAATTATGACATTACCAAACAAATACAGAAGTAACTGGGGAAGGTCATCCCGAGTGTTGCCACTGGGAAGGTAATCTGCACATCCTTGACACCCAGCTCGACTACCCTCATCTACTTTCAAGAGTAAGTCACAGAGACAAAGAGAGCTTGTTCACACAGACTTAGATTTCCATATTCATCCCACCTAAGGAAAAAAAAAACTTCCCTTCTGTTTTGGGAGGGAGGGGGGTTTCATCTTTTCTGTATCTCTTGGTTAATATAAGTGTCACATTTCTTATCCTGTCAGTTATGAGCTGCTTGAGAATTTTAACCATTAAATATCATGAAATTAAGAAGAAATTTTAATCTTATTTCCCTAGTTTTATCACGAGCTGTTCTTTAGTGTTTAGATCTGGCCTCAGGATGATAATGTAGCACTTGGGGAAAAAGATGCATCCCAGGAGTCCAGCACTGGAGGCCAAGATGGAGAAGATTTGAACAACCACCATGTATTTCCCTTTGGTGCTCAGGTACGTGGGCACAAAGGAGACCCAGACACTGCAGAAGACCAGCATGCTGAAGGTGATCAGCTTGGCTTCGTTGAAGGCTCCAGGCAGATTCCTGGCCAGGAAAGCTACTGTGAAACAAATGGCAGCTAAGAAACCCATGTACCCAAGGACAACATAAAACATGGTAATGGAACCTTCATTGCATTGAAGGGTGATTTCTCCAGGCTGGGACTGCAGGTCAGAATCAGGGAATGGGGGAGAAACTGTGAGCCAGATGGAGCAGATGATAATTTGGACAGCAGAACAAGAAAGTATGATGGAGTTGGACAAGCTTTTCCCCAACCATCTCTTAACTCGGTTTCCTGGTTTTGTGGCCAGAAAAGCCAGCACCACTGTGATTGTTTTGGCCAAAACAGAAGACACAGCTACTGAAAAGACAATGCTGAACACTGTTTGTTGGAGAAAGCAGTTGGCTTTTCTTGGTTTTCCAATGAAAAGAAAGGCAGACAAAGAACAGAACAAGAGGGAGACAAGGAGGATGTAGGAGAGGTCCCGGTTGTTGGCTTTGACAATGGGAGTTTCTCGGTATTGAATGAATGTGATTAAAACAAGGCCTGTGGTTAGGAACAAAAGTGTGGCGAAAGAGACCAAAATGATGCCCAGATGTTCTTCATAAGTGAGGAAGGTTATAATCTTTGGGATACATTGGATTCTCTTCTTTGGATATTGATCATCTGGGCACTTGGTACATTTTTCAGTATCTGAGAAAAGAAAACAAGTTTTTAATAGCCGTTCCTTTCAAAGTTGAAGATAGATCTGATGACAGCTGTTATTGAGAAACTGGAAAGCCATAGTAAATAGTTCAATAGGAGTATGTACATATCAGTTCCCCATATCAGTGATGGCTAACCTTTTTGGCACTGTGTGCAAAAATTGGAGCGCACACGCACCGGAGCACTGAAACCTAGAAGAGAGCAGCTGACTGGAGCACATGAGTTCTGCTAAAAGCTGCTCTTCTGGGTTGTATTTTGCACATGTGTGTCAGACAGCTGGTCTAACACGCCATGCACACCAAACTGCTGCTCTCTTCAGGGTTCCGGTGCTCTGGCACATGGCAAGACCATCTGGCTGGCGCACACACTTGCGATGGAACATGGAAGAGCAACTGGCGATGGCACACAAGCCCACAGAGAGTGCTGTGCATGCCACCTCTGGCAAGCATGCCATAGATTCACCCTCACGGACATATACAATAATTATACAATTATGTACACAATCATATAAAGAACAACAAAAATAACACCCAAAAGAGGAATACTGTCATAACAACTACCCTTCTATGATGCTACCCACATTTTCATCAGGCTCTGACTTCACCCTATCCCAACACTTGGGAGAACAGCCATTTCTTTGTTTAATGGTAATGCTTGCTTGCTTAATTATTTCTTTCTTTCATTTCTTTCTTTCTTTCTTTCTTTCTTTCTTTCTTTCTTTTTTCTTTCATGTATGTATGTGTGTGTGTGGGTATGTATGTATGTATGTATGTATGTATGTATGTATGTATGTATGTAAGTATGTATGTATGTATTTGTTTATTTATTTGTATGCCACCCATCTCACCAGAGAAAAATTTAGGTGTCTTACAGACATCCAATTAAAACAATAAATAAGGATTACAAATTTAAAATTCAGTTAAAGTAAAACTAACTAGGATGGAGAGGGAGGGAGCAAAGTGCATGCTGGGTTTTCTCATAACCCTTGAATCAAACCTCTCTCCCTCCATCAGTTCTTCCAGTTATATCTTTCTGCTTATGTAGCTTTATGATCTTGAAAAAAATTGATTGATTGATCCATCTTTTGGATTGTAAGGTAAAGTTAGTTGAATAAAAATTGCAGCTGGACTGTAATCAATTCTCAAGTTTCAAAGGACTTAGATGTTCCTAAGAAAGGTAAACAAGGAAAGAAACTTCAAGACTAAGAATTGGAAAAGATATTCTTCCTGCAGAAGCAAACTCAATCCATCATGTCCTCCTATCTCTTCCTAACTCATTCTTCAAGATATTTTTTTATTCCTCCTGCAATGTTGAAAATTAAGAACAATCAAACAGTCAAGCTTAGATGTCTCTTTTTTAACATGCACATTGACCACAATGCTGTGGATAAATTCAGTACCATATCAGTTACCCACCTTCCTGAGTAGAGATGGTCCCCTCTGGACAAGGAACACAATCATAGCAGCAAACTGGCTCTCCTTCTCGAGCCTGCTTGACAAATCCAGGATGACATTTTTCCACACATTTGGACTGAGGAAGAGTCTAAGGAATAAAACAATGTGTGAGGACTCAACATCCATGGAAAATGGATATAGACAGGAATATTAGCCAAGTAACTGTCAACTTCTGACCGAACCTCACATAAGCCATTTTCCTATTCTTCAGTTGCCACATAGAGGGGGGAAAGGGGGAAGGAAGTTGGAATGTATTATGAGACATTACCTCAGAGGTGGGTTGCTCCTGGTTTGGCCTGGATTGGGTGAACCGGTAGTGGCGGCAGGACGAGGTTCTGCCCACCCACCTGGACACTTCTGCACATGCACAAGCATGCAAGTGCACAAGTGAACTGGTAGTAAAAAAAATGGAAACCTACCACTGTACCTCATAGAATGTTCTCATGGAAACCAAGGTCATTTTTACTGGTAATGGATAAAGTTGGGGAGGAGTGCCAGGAGGGAGAGTTCTTTGAGGAAAATCTTAGCCTCTGAGTGCTGATTTGCTTGGGTCCATAGTTGGAACCTTGACAGTAATCTCTGGGCTTCACTTAGGTAAATATGAAATCTCTGACTAGTTCCAGGCAGCTATAAGAGATAAAACTACTGACATCTTCATTTAGTTCCTATCTTTTGATTCTGGTACGTTATATTGCAAGAAAGGAGTTTTCTACTTAGAAAGTCTGGAGGGATGAAATTGAGAAAATATTTAAGCATTAAGCAATGTTTTATATAGTATTTTAATTTTTTAACCATAAGCCATCTAGAGTCACTTCTGTGAGATGGACATCATAGAAGTTTAAAAATAAGTTACAACCAGTGGATTCCTCTTCAATTTTTGTATTAACTTCCATTCTTCCATATTTTATATGACCATGATTTTAAAGTCTGATGATCTATTGATATTAAACTTTAGAATAAAATTTATTCTAAAGGAATTGTTAAACTTTTATTCTATTACATTTATGAAAATAGAATAAAATTGTGATGAAGAAACATCTGACCTAGAGTACAGGTTTCTTCTGGACTATATAAAATATTGCAAATGTCTTGAAAATGTCAAAAACCCTCCCCCAGAAAAATAATTGCTTCCATCACACCCGTGTGCAAAAATTTATCCCCTGGATGAAATGCTCTCTTACAAGCCAAAAGCCAAATTTAAGTAGCATTTCGGCATGAGCCGAGGTGGCGCAGTGGTTAAATGCAGCACTGCAGGCTACTGCTAGATCAGCAGTTCAGCGGTTCAAATCTCACCGGCTCAGGGTTGACTCAGCCTTCCATCCTTCCGAGGTGGGTAAAATGAGGACCCGGATTGTTTGGGGCAATATGCTGACTCTCTGTAAACCGCTTAGAGAGGGCTGAAAGCCCTATGAAGCGGTATATAAGTCTACTGCTATTGCTATTGCTATTGCTATTTCCTTTCAAATTGTCCCTTTTTACTTCCAATGCTAAGAAGGCCTTTTCTTTTGATCAAAGTCTCATTTCATTGCTTCAGTTTTCTAAGTTTGGGTATATTCTCACATCAAAACAGTCTATGTGATTTCATATGAACTGGAAGCTTTGGATCTTCTTAGGAGTAGAAGGCCAATTGCCCTATCCCAGTGGGGATAGTCCATCACAGACTATGTAACTGCTATTTCCTCAACCAGGACATAGTGACTCCTAATTCTATTGAATAGTCTTTGCCATTATAGCATCTGAAGGGCATTTGGGTCAATAGTATTGAGCCTCCCAAGCTGCTTAAACAAGCTGTAAGATTTCCTCTTCACACGTTGACTTCTCAATGAAGTTCATCCACATTTGAGACTAGGCTTAGCTTACTTGAATGGGTCTTAGGCCTTTGGAAAGCAGAGAAAACATAGCCATATTCCACTCACCTTGTTGAGCAACTTCAACCATGAAAAAGCATTTTGGTTGATAATAAGTCTCTGTCTTTCAAAACTCCCCAGGTGTTCTTTGATGGAATCCTTCTTGGGGAAAACCAACCAACTGAAAATGTCCAGATCTGCTGCTACATCTCCATTTTGGTCCAAGTACAGTTGAAACTGGGAAAAATTGCAAAACTCATTCTTCTTCAGGAAGGTATGGAACTAAAATGGAAAGATGCAGGAATTTTAAGAGTAGAGACATATGTTTCTTATCCTTTGTGGTCTTTTCACACTGATTCTTTCTATAGTTGTTTATTTTTTTTAATAAATAATTTTTATTGAATGTTTTAATCTTCTATAGTTGTTTAAATTGCAGTTTTGTTCAGTGGAGAGAACAAGTGTTACCACTATGATAAATATATGTTGACAATTAAATAATAAAATTGGCCAAATATGGGAGACATTCTGGAGCAGGAGTATCAAACACAATTTTATTAAGGGTCACATTAGTGTTGTGTTTGACCTCGGGAGGCAGGATGGGAGTTGACAGCTATTTGTAACTCTTATCAGTGTGCCTGTGGTGGCCCAAGAGCTCTGCCAGTGAAAATGGGCTGTTTCCAGGGTGGACCTGTGGGTCTAAGCATCCCGCAGGCCAGATCCATCCACTGGACCTGGAGTTTGACACCCATATTCTAGAGCAAACAATTTGAGTGAAGAACAAATTCTTCATAATTTCCTTGAAAACAATAGCTTAGTCCCAATTAGATCAGACAGAAAACACTTCCAAATGAGCTAATTCTAAACTGATGCTAGATTAATAAAATTGTATAAAACCTCACACCAGCTCAATGTATAGCCTGAAACTTTAGGGAATATTCTTTTTGTGTTTCTTTCTCTACCCACCTCCTTTCTGATAAGAGCCAGCGTCTCTTCCTTCATCCCCAAGATCATTTCTATATATCATTATATCTGCTTTATAGATTGTGGGAATGCTTATGATTTAATCTTGATATCAGCAAAGTATTAAAAATTACTTCTTGATGTGATCATTAGGAATCTAGTTAAATATGGTGGAGAATAATTGATGGTGGATAAAAGCGGACTAAAAACAAAACTGCATTCAATTATTTTTTAATGTTCCTTATAAAACTGGGGAGTTATGAATAACAATCAGCCCTTGATCATCTATTCTATTCTATATATTTTTATATTAAAGCAGACAGCTGTAGTTCATAAATCCAACTGTTGTTGATGAAAGATTATACCAACTTGTAGAAAAAGCAATTTTAATCACTTTTCAAAATTGCTATCTTTTAGAAAAAAATTATGACTTCTTTATACAAAAAGAGGCATAAAGGAAATCCAGTAGGGAAATGTCTGAATTTTAGCATTTTATGATATCTTGTAAAAGAGGAAAAAAGGACAGAAGTTACAAGGTAGATTGTATCATACCTTTTGTCCTATTATTGTTATGTATATGGTCACTGATAATAATATATTGGTAGTATTTTAATGATTGGATATTAATCATATAATTCATTGTCTGATAATTCATTAATTACACACTTAAAGAAGGATGATAAAATGTCAAATCATAGTTGATAGCAAACTGAATGTGAGCCAGCAGTATGATGTTCATGGAAAGAAGGCTAGTGCAGCCATAATAATTGCACAAAGTGTAAGTCCCAAAGGTGCTTTTTTGGAGGCAACTGGACTTTCTTTTTTTTTTCTTTTGAATACATTGTCCCAAAACATGGGACAACCATGACCGGGATGACTGAGAATCTCTACAGTATTTTAGCTATGCAATTTGGAATGAACACCTTTTGAATGGTGTGGGAGTAGGAATGGATTTCCAGAGGAAACAATGCAGAAGACCTTCTTAACACAAAAATCACGAGCACTTCTCAGGTGACCTTGAGGACCCAAATAAACCTGCAAGTGACTTCAATGACCCTCTAAAACAATGCAAATAACCAGATGTCTGCAAGGAACATGAATCCTTTCATTCCCCAATATCTTGTCAGAACTGAAGAAGCTTCTTGGATGAGAAGCGAAACGTGTTCAAAAGAAAAATGTGTACTATGCTCAATAGTAGTAACTGTGAGAGGGATCTTGGAGTCTAGTGGACAACCATTTAAATATGAGCCAGCCGTGTGCAGCAGCTGCCAAAAAAGCCAACACAGTTCTAGGCTGCATAAACAGAGGGATAGAATCAGGATCACCTGAAGTGTTAATACCATGTTATAATGCCTTGGTAAGGCCACACGTGGAATACTCCACACAGTTTTGGTCACTACAATGACCAAAAAGTAGAAAAGATGTGGAGTAGAAAAGATGTGGAGACTCTAGAAAGAGTGCAGAGAAGAGCAACAAAGTGGATTAGGGGACTGGAAGCTAAAACATATGAAGAACGGTTACAGGGATTGGGTATGTCTAGTTTAATGAAAAGAAGGCCTTGGGGAGACATGATAGCAGTGTTCCAATTTCTTAGAAGAGTGAGTCAAACTATTCACCAAGGCGCCTGAGTGTAGAACAAGAAGCAATGGGTGGAAACTAATCAAGGAGAGAAGCAGCTTGCCTCCAGAAGTTGTGAATGCCCCAATACTGGAAGTCTTTAAGAAGATGTTAGAAAGCCATTTGTCTGAAATGGTATAGGGTTTCCTGCGTAGGCAGGGGGTTGGACTACAAGACCTCCCAGGTCCCTTCCAACTCTGTTATTGTGTTGTATTGTAAAAAAAAGTCCAGTTGCGTCCTGAAAAAGCATCTTTGGGACAACCATGACATGGATGACTGAGAATCTCTACAGACTCACAAAGTGGATGTCCTAGATTGGGGAGCTCCATCTGAAACACCAGGTCCCCTTGTAGATACCACACTTGGAGAAGACATTACCCAAAACTGAATAAGCTTTAAGGAAAGGCTATGAGGCCAAGGAAGAAATCAAAGTTGCTGCTCTTAGCTTTGAGGAAAGTCAACAAGAGATGACACATATTGATTGGTGGGAGCTGAAAATGAGAAGGAGTCTGGGATAACCTTTTCCATCCCTTTCTTGAGGAAAGGAGGATACATTAGATAGAAGCTAAATTGTTATTCCAGAGTCTGAGACATGGTAAAAAGAACTAAATCACAAGAGAGGAGATTCTCTTGACTGAATTAGAGAGAAAAGATATCCTAAAAGGAGAACAGGTTTTAGAACTGAACCGGTGAACTAGATAAATTTGATCTCCCCTTTAATAATGAAAATTTGAAGCAACCATCAGTTAGAAAAGATTTAACTGGGATTCCCACAGAGAGAAGGAAGAAGACGGTCTTCATATTTTGAAGGTAAAATTCTATGATGCTAATAAAATACACATGCAATACACAGATTTATTTTTAAATGCACATACTTTTTACAAAAGCCTCAATCACTTCCTAAAAGAATGCAAATGACAGTAGTGTTTAATATCATAATGTATCTGTCCTGGTGACAATGCTTTGAAACATTGTGCACAGAGCAATTAGATTGACCAAACCCAGCCACAGGCAGTTGGGATCCTTGTCCGTTGGATTCCTTCTAATGAAACTAAATTTGATGGGTCCTTTTCAGATACATACCTGCCATGGTTGCAGTCTTGGAAATCCCAAGCACTCTTTGCACTCCTTCCTTCTCCTCCTGGATCTGGAGGAATAAGCAACATCCAAGGAGTGGGCCAGGGTCTTGATGACACTGTAAACATTGGGGTGATTCATTACCTGGATGCTGTTCCATTTCTTTAGGGAGTCAAGTGCTACTTTCTGGGTGCATCTTCTCCGACCCTTGACAGAAAAGAGCTGCTTTGAAAATGAACAGTGAAATGACTTATCTTCAACCTGGGGATCCACAAACAGAATGGGTTCAAAGACAGCATTGTTTGCCTTATCTTTAGTTTTGAAATCAAAGATCCAAATACTATGGATATATTGGAAAAGCCTGTGCCTTCTGGTTGTCAGTTTCATAAGGGGTGTAATGATCCAGACTTTACCTTCAATGGGTCCTGGCAAGCCAATGAATATTGAATGGAAAGGAAGAATTCTACGAGAAGAAAAGACATTTTCCATGAAGTGAACAAAAACACTGACTTGTCTCCACTTAGAGATGGCATCCCTGAGGGCTGCTGTATGTCCCATCTCTGAGAATCGTTGTGATATAACAACACAAATTCCATTCCTGACAAGCATCGGAGTAAAAATCCTCATAAAATTCTCTCCCTCTTCTGTGTCTGAAGCAAAGAGACCAATCAAGATCCAACCAAAATGGTTGAGCAGTTGTACAATTCCTGGGTACTGGATCCCTTCTTTGGGGACCATCCGGTGGAAAAAAGGGAATTCCCTTTTATCACTAAGAGCCACTGAAGCAGTTGCATAACTGATCTGAGAAAGCAATGAAGAATGCTGTATTATATCTGGGCTTAAATGAAGTCCAAAATAATTAGGTTTTCATAAATCTGACTATCGTGTATTGTATATTGCTGATTAACAATTTGGTCATGTTAAGATGATGAATGTAAAATACAGAATATTAATAAGACCATATATAAAATACAATAAAAAAACAAATTAAGAAAAAAAAGAAGAATAAAAATAAAAATCATATTTCTATATCACCACTACAGTTTACCACATTCCGATTCACGTGTGCACGTATCAAAGAAATGTTTTTTCAGTAAAAGGCCAAATTATATATAATTTTTTAAATTCTTATCACTCGGAAAATATATGGTTTCAATATTAGGATCCCAGTAGGTTGTTCATCCAATGTATGGTCCAAGATGACCTTTCTCTTCCTTATACATTTGACAATGAAATACATTTCTTATACCTTCTTTCTATGGAGCTCTGCAAATAGAAGTCTGTTCATTATAAGATACTTGGTTAAATCTTCCACATTTAACCATTGTGCCCAGCTTTTCAAATCTGCATTTTGAAATACTGTTCCAAATGTTAAGGTGCTTCTCTATTTAAATTATTGACAATTGGGAAACTATGTTTATAGTGGCTCATCTGTTTCAATGGTCAGACTTACTGAGCATATCTATGGTATATCTTTCTCTGCTTCAATATCCCAGATTCTGTGTGCAGTAATCTTTCTAGCTTTCCTACATCTGTACAAGAGACAGGGAGACCACAGTTCCTAATAAAATTTGTCAGTTCTACTATCCAAGAGATCCTTATTTGAAATTTGGCCTGTGCTGACAGACACAATTTTGAGAGTCTATCAGTTTCCATAGCTTTAATTTCACACCAGTAATTATATGCTTTGATTTTAGACAAAGAACAAATTATATGGCTTGCCAATTCAGCTCTCAGGTCAGAGTTGAAGTTGTACCCAACTCCACGATATCTATGCAGTTTCTCAGTCATCCAGCTCATGGTTGTCCCAATGGTGTTTTTTCAAGAGGCAACTGGAGTTTCTGTTTTTTTCCTTGAAGATGCTTTTTGGATGAGAAGAAAAATGTCTTCCAAGAAAAAATCAGAAAATCCAGTTGCCTCTTGAAAAAACACCTTTGGGACACCTCCAAAATATTTCTCAGATGCTCTGAATTAGCATGTTCTAGTAGTGATATTTAAGCCCCAAATCTCAGTTCCATATAACAGCATCAGGATAACATTTGCCTTATAAACATTTATTTTTAGGGCTAAGAATGCTTGATAGTTAGACTTATTTAATTTACTTATGCTCTTGATCAAAGCTTTTTTATGTGAAGTTTTCAAAAGATGACCTAATTAATTTATGAGCCTCAAGACAAAGAAATCCATTCATTTATTAGGGTCAACATTTTGGCATGTTCTTCTGCATAGCCAAAAGTGATTTCCGCTTTATGGCATCTGAACTTTACCCCTGTATCCCCTCCCTTCTGTCTGTGTCATAAATCACATCCACCAACAAGGTGCTGCGGCAGGCTATGGACATGCGCATTTCACATGCTAGCTGTAGAAATATGAGGCCTGACTCTGGCCAAAGGTATACATGGTATTCTCCTCCCTTTTCTTTCTTTTTTATGTCAACTTGATAATAGTCATGGAAACGCTTTACAAGTTGACACTTTGATGACAATTTACTATCCATTAGACTAACAAACATGTGATTGCCATGGTCCTGTTTTTACCTTTTTTTATACATAGGAAGTACATTTGTTGTCTTCCTCCCAACTGAATATGACGAGTATTTTTTGTATGTCTTAATGGGACCTGCCAAAAGAGAGTCCCACCACTCAGCATATTTGCTGAATTGTTTGATGGGTAGATTTATTGCTCTTCAAGCCTTTTATGGTGAATTTATAAAGTTAAAAAATAGTTGTCTTATTGACTAACATGCTTATAATTTTTAAAATAAAATGTTAATGACATTGGTAACTTTGAGTCAATAAGAAAACTGTGTTTTATAACCATAAGTTATATACAGTCATTAGGATTCTCTTCACATATTTGAAATTAGTTTACCATTAAAAATACCATTATTTTGGTTAAGATCATATACAAAATATGGGTTTTCCATCTCTATTGCCTCTTCTTTTGGGAAAAAGAGATTTTTAATTGGACACAGAGACTCTCCCCATCTTAAGAAGTATGCACCAGAAGCGCCTAACACAATGCTAAATTTTGTCATTAGAGGATATGCCTGCTTTGATTCCTGCCCCTTCTCCACTACGGATGCCAATCCTTAGCCATGGCACCTACAATGACCATAGTGAAAAGCAGTTCTTGAATTCCATTGAGAAGATATAGTTGGAACCCTCACATCACTTCACTCATTTTATCAGATAGAGACACACACAACCAACCTGTGGGACTTTGTAGGTGCCTATTGATGTTGTCATCTGGATGGAGATGTCCATGTAAGTTGCATCAAGAAGCGCCAAAAGGTTGTCCTTCTTTCCACAGCTGTAGTTGGGAACATTGGCTTCTCCAGTTGACAGCAGGTCCAATAAGGCATCTGAAGTGCCAAGTGTGTTCAAATAGTTGTCACAGCAATTGTAGCCAAGTGTGAGATTGTGCAGAATCTGATGATTGTTATTGACTACTTGAATAGCGTAAATGAAGTTTAGCATTCTTGACTGATCAAAAGGTAAACTATTGCAAAAAAAACCTCATGTTTTTATCACTATCTTCAACAGTAGTGCAATATATTGTTTTTTAATGAAATCCTCATTATATCCCAATATCTGAGATTTCTGTCCATACTGTTCTAAAATCAGAAATAAATGATTGTCTCCATTACCAATTATTTTGTGTGAGTGTTGAGATGATGCGGTGGAGATAGTGTACTACCAGGTTTAATAGTCATGTTGCACACACACACACACACACACACACACACACACACACACACACAAACAGAGAGAGAGAGAATGAGAGAGAGAGAGAGAGAGAATATACATATATACTAGTGATTTTCATTTGTTCAATATTAGGATTCAAAATGATTCAATCATTAAGTTAGAGAACTCTACTTCCCACCACACACACAAAAGAAGAGGCTATTTCATAAGTGACCCAAGAAGCGAACCCTGAAATCAAATAGCATTTATATTATTTTTTAGAATCAGGCATGGAATATCAATGTGCATTCATTAAAAATGTGGAGATAGGCTAGAGAGGGGTGACTACAACCATTTCAACAACTCCTTAAAACAAAAAGTATTCAGGCAATGAACTCAAATGGATGGGAAGAAGAAAATAATTTAGACTTCTTTCAGGGCTTTTTTCTGCTCCAAACTTTTGTTCTGAGTCTCTTTCACAAAATAAGACAAAAGAAGGAAGCCACAGAAATCCAAATTATGCAAGAAATTAGGTTCTGCAATAGAGGAGTAATGGAATAAGAAAAAAAGGCAATGTTAGAGCTGCAAATGGAGTAATCAAATTCAGTAACTTACAAGGAAGACTGACGATAAGGAGCCTTCTTGAAGGTAAACATTACATGTGATGCTCTGGTATTAGAGATGACGATACTAATGAGATGGTCTCCTGGTCTGTAATAGCTCTTTGGATAGTTTCCACCCTGGTGTGCCAACCTTAGTGGGCACTTCAATCTAAGCTTCCCAGAGACTGGCTGGGACAGCAGCAGCAGCAGCATAAACAGAAGCAGGAGGTCCATAATTCTTGGTGTGTGTGTGAATCTATCCCCTTCTTGTTTCTAAACAAGAACAACCAGAAGAATTAAAGAATACAAAGCAAAGATGAAAATGCGAGCAGGTCTCTTCATTCAAACAGAAAACCACTTGAGCACTACTTAAGGCTTTTAACTGTTTCTGATGCAAAATCCTCCCATGTTGCTTCAGTCTGATGTTTACAGCAAAGGTAGCTACTGAAGATGTAGCTGAAGAGATTCAAAAGACAGCAATGAAAATTACAGTGAAAAGCAACTTCTCTAGGGATTCAGGTCTTTTTTCAGTGCTCCATGTGCAGACAGAGAGCTGGAGAAAGGCATGATAGTAAACAACAGAAAGAAAAAAAACACCCACGCACAGATACATACCTGAGGCCACTCTTCTATAGAGATTTCCATTCTTCCAGTCAGGATATATCCAGAAAGTGATGCTGTAGAAAGGTATTTCAACACTCAGGGAATTCTGCTGCAGGTTTTCTTTTTAAAAAAAAAAACATGGCCTCTTCTCCTCAGCAAGGAAAACATTGGCCATGTTGACAATAAAGAAGGAGAACAAAATAATCAAGATTAGATGTGTCTTTAACATGGACATTGATCAAAGTGTTCTGGATGAATCCAGTACTATTTCTTCCAGTGTCACCCATCTTTCTGAGTGGAAATGGTCCCCTCTGGACAAGGCATGCAGTCATAGCCGCAAAAGGGCTATCCTTCTCTAGCCCACTTTACAAATCCAGGAGGAGAGTTTTCCACACATTTGGACTGTCGCAGAGACTAAGCAGATAAATAAAGAATGCCAAAGAAAAATGGTTAGAATTCACAAGGGAAAATGGAGGTCAATATAAACCAAGAGGTCTCTGAGCTTCACTTAGTTAATATGAAATATCTAACCAGTTACAAAAGGTTTTAAGGCAAGACTCTTGAGAATCTTAGGCATTTGATATGAATATAAGAAATGACTGTGGAAGAGATGCACGAAAGCTAATTGTAACCAATTGACACACTTTCTAAGAGACGTAATGTAAGATGATGATTTTTGCGTGTGTGTGTTGTTTGTTTAAATAAAAATAAAAATTTCTTGGAAAAAAAAGGTTGTAAGGGATACACTACTCATGAATTCTTCATTTACCTCCTCCCTTTTGCTTCTATCACATTGCAATAGACGTTAAGGTTGTTCCTCAATGCCATATTCCCACAGGAAAACTTTTTTGTTTTGACTGTTAGCCGGGCTATCTAATTTCCCCTCCCTTCCCGCTCTTAGGCGTTATGGCAATTATGAGGCAACACAAAATGGCTTCATCCAGGTTCACTTCAGAGTTGACACTAGGTTCTAGAGACCAGTTGAGACTAATGCTTTTATATAAGCCTCCTTGCTTGAGAGTAGATTCCCTGCCTGGCTCTTGGACCATAGTGAAGTACTGGTGGTGGTGTTTCCTAGGATTATGGTTCTGGGGGTCTTCAACCTGATGCCCCTCTGAATGGAGTCAGAGATAGCCTGGGAGTTTATAGAAACCATGACACCCATGAACCCATCCCAAATCATCCAGTGATTTGATGTTATTGTGGAAGCAGTTCCTTTGTGGTCAGGAATGGAATAATTTATCTTACATCTTCCTGTCAGAATCCCTGCTCATCATCACCCTCACCCTGGTCTCCTCTCTTCCAGACTAGTGCAATGCATTCCACATGGGACTCCCTTTGATGAAAAGTGTTGTGGCTTGTTAGCCTCCGGCCCATTTGGCAGCCGAATCAAACGAGGAGGCGGCATGGAAGACAGGGCCAGCATCAAGGCAATCTGAGAGCTCTAAGAGGGAAGATGGAATGGACCTGTCAGAGATAGAGACAGAAGTGGAGCCTGGACAATCTATCAGCCCTCAGATGGCGAGTCAACAGCTCCCAGGTCTGAACAGCTGGGTTGAGAGCCTGACTTGCGGATGCGCAGAAAGCAGCGGAAAGGAGAGCAGTGGCAATCTATGAGTTAGTTCTTGGGAGAGAAGAGCCACTGCTTCTAGTGAAGCCCCACCCTAGCTCTGGGGATAAAAGGCAGAGGGCAGAGATATAATAGGTCTCTCAGACAACTATCCATCTCCCTGCCAGTCTGTCATTGATAGCCTGCACTTCAGTATCCTGTCTGGAAATTATCAGAATTCTTCTTGGAATAGGCAGCACCTTCTGAGAGAGAGAGAGAGGGAGGGAGGGAGGGAGGGAGGGAGGGAGGGAGAAGGAGAGGGAAAGAGGGAGGGAGAGTGTGTTGAGCCACTTCAGGGGAAAATAAAAGGGAGCAAGTGTCACTTTCCACAGGACTTAGAGACTTTGTAGCCTGCTGTGAGAGAGGGGCTGCTGGCACTCCTAATAAAGGGAATGTTTTTACAAAGTAGAATGTTCCGTTTATAGTGGCACTGCAGGAGGCCATCGTGGCTGAAAAGGGAGCCTGGGAACGTTGCACATGTCCCTCCGGAGCTCCACTTCTTCTGGTCGAGGCATTGCAAGCTGTTCCTTCCTTGTTTCCAGGGCAGCCCCTTGGCCAGATTTAACTACCACTTGGGCCAGATCTGGCCCCTGGGCCTTGAGTTTGACACCTCTGATCAAGACTGACAGGGAAAACTATTTGTATATAAACAGAGAGCAAACCTAATTCCATTCTAGCCCTTTTGGTCTTCCCTAGTTGAGTAACAAAATGCCTGCAAGAAAACTACCAAGCTCAAAGATCACCAAGATTTCCCTAAATCAACCCTGAGCTACAAATAATCTTTTACATTGAGATTTAACGTAACTAACAATAAAAAACATTCAAGTGGCTTTCAAATGAAGTGCCCTCTTACAAGCCAAAGGACAAAACAAAGTAGCATTGCATTTCAAATTGTTCCTCATTATTTCAAGTACCAAAAAGGACTTTTCTTTGTATCAAAATCATTTTTCAGTACTTCAAGTTTTCTAGATCAAGGTATTATCTGACATCTGACCAGTCACATGACATGTTATTCAATAACGTGATTATGTGTTTAGAACATGGATTACGGCTCTTTTATCTCCAAATCTATCCCTTTTTAAGAGCAGGCCTATTGCATTATCCCAGTGTGGTGAAAGAGAAACATGAATAAATCTGACCAGGTCTGATCTGCTTACAAACATCACAGACCATAGGTCTTTCCTTCATCTCCAAGATTTACTCCTGAATTGCCTATTTTGTCTTAACTGCTCTTGCCTTCTGGCAGCTCTGCGCATGCACATACTGGGAACAGGCTCCCCTGTTCCTCTGCCTTGCTGATTTTAGACTCTGGAGGCTCCAGAGGCAGTATATAACTCCCAGACGGCCCTGGCCCCATCTCTGCCTCCAATGCAGAGCACTCGTCTGAGCCTTCCCCAGACTCCAAGACTGGACCATGTTCCTCCCCAACCTCCTCACTGTCTGACTCTGCTGCCAGCTCCCCCAGCTGCCGGCGGACCACAACATATTCATGTCTCATTTACTGCAGGAAAAGATGCATGACTTACACTTTTTGAGGGACACATTGTCAAGCCAAACCTACATCTCACTTCACTTCAATTCTGGAAAGTATGTGGTGATCTTTAGCCTTATTTCAGTTACATGGTGGCCATATTAATTGAAGAGCCCTAAGAATTTTTTTCATATGTATTTTGAGTGAGATCTGACTATTTTTGAGGGGAGCAGTTTTGCAATGTTTAATGTAGTCAAAAAAATTCCTGTCCTACTGGGTAGAGTTTCCGCATTGCATTTTTATCCTAATAACTAATAGAATAAAAGTAATATGTCTTTTAGAATGTAATTTATTCTAAAAAAAATTAAAAAGAATTAATCATGGCTAAATGAAGAAAAGATGAATCCTCAAATCAATTTTTGAAAGAGAGTGTTGAGTCTTACAGATGATATTTTGTAGTGGGGTCAGTTCTTTGGGGATATGTCCAGAAAGGGTATTAGGAGAGTGAGCAGGAAGCACTGAACTCATGGAATTCTGAGGCTCCACAAGGATTATGACATTACCAAACAAATATAGAAATAACTGGGGAAGGTCATCCCGAGTGTTGCCACTGGGAAGGTAATCTGCACATCCTTGACACCCAGCTCTACTACCCTCTTCTACTTTCAAGAGTAAGTCATAGAGACAAAGAGAGCTTGTTCACACAGACTTAGATTTCCATATTCATCCCACCTAAGGGGGGAAAAAACTTCCCTTCTGTTTTGGGAGGGAGGGGGGTTTCATCTTTTCTGTATCTCTCTTTGTTAATATAAGTGTCACATTTCTTATCCTGTCCGTTATGAGCTGCTTGAGAATTTTAACCATTAAATATCATGAAACTAAGAAGAAATTTTAATCTTATTTCCCTAGTTTTATCATGAGATGTTCTTTAGTGTTTAGATCTGGCCTCAGGATGATAATGTAGCACTTGGGGAAAAAGGTGCATCCCAGGAGTCCAGCACTGGAGGCCAAGATGGAGAAGATTTGAACAACCACCATGTATTTCCCTTTGGTGCTCAGGTACGTGGGCACAAAGGAGACCCAGACACTGCAGAAGACCAGCATGCTGAAGGTGATCAGCTTGGCTTCGTTGAAGGCCCCAGGCAGATTCCTGGCCAGGAAAGCTACTGTGAAACAAGTGGCAGCTAAGAAACCCATGTACCCAAGGACAACATAAAACATGGTAATGGAACCTTCATTGCATTGAAGGGTGATTTCTCCAGGCTGGGACTGCAGGTCAGAATCAGGGAATGGGGGAGAAACTGTGAGCCAGATGGAGCAAAAGATAATTTGGACAGCACAACAAGAAAGTATGATGGAGTTGGACAAGCTTTTCCCCAACCATCTCTTAACTCGGTTTCCTGGTTTTGTGGCCAGAAAAGCCAGCACCACTGTGATTGTTTTGGCCAAAACAGAAGACACAGCTACTGAGAAGACAATGCTGAACACTGTTTGTTGGAGAAAGCAGTTCCCTTTTCTTGGTTGTCCAATGAAAAGAAAGGCAGACAAAGAACAGAACAAGAGGGAAACAAGGAGGATGTAGGAGAGGTCCCGGTTGTTGGCTTTGACAATGGGAGATTCTCGGTATTGAATGAATGTGATTAAAACAAGGCCTGTGGTTAGGAACAAAAGTGTGGTGAAAGAGACCAGAATGATGCCCAGATGTTCTTCATAAGTGAGGAAGGTTATAACTTTTGGGATACATTGGATTCTCTTCTTTGGATATTGATCATCTGGGCACTTGGTACATTTTTCAGTA
Source organism: Thamnophis sirtalis (assembly GCF_051295495.1). NCBI lineage: Eukaryota > Metazoa > Chordata > Lepidosauria > Squamata > Natricidae > Thamnophis > Thamnophis sirtalis. The sequence goes on from NW_028261383.1 coordinate 4,249,709, forward strand.
TCTGAGAAAAGAAAATAAGTTTTTAGTAGCCTTTCCTTTCAAAGTTCAAGACAGATCTGATGACAGCTGTTATTGAGAGACTGGAAATAGTAAATATTCAATAGGACTATGTATATACACATATACCAGTGATGACTAACCTTTTTGGCACTGTGTGCCAAAATTGGAGCGCACGGGCACCGGAGCACTGAAACTTAGAAGAGAGCAGTTGGCTGGAGCACATATGTGCCACTGCCATCTGCTCTTCTGGGTTGTATTGTGCACATGTGTGTCAGACAGCTGGTCTAACACGCATGCGTATCAAACTGCTGCTCTCTTCTGGGTTCTGGTGCTCCCACACATGGCAAGACCATCTGGCTGGCGCACACACTTGCGATGGAACATGGAAGAGCAACTGGCGATGGCACACAAGCCCATAGAGAGGGCTGTGCATGCCACCTCTGGCAAGCATGCCATTGATTCACCCTCACGGACATATACAATAATTATACAATTATATACACAATCATACAAAGAACAACAAAAATCAAACCCAAAAGAGGAATACTGTCATCACAACTACCATTCTCTGAGGCTACCCACATTTTCATCAGGCTCTGACTTCACCCTATCCCAACACTTGGGAGAACAGCCATTTCTTAGTTTAATGGTAATGCTTGCTTGCTTGATTAATTATTTCTTTCATTTCTTTCTTTCTTTTTTCTTTCATGTATGTATGTATGTATGTATGTATGTATGTATGTATGTATGTATGTATACATATAATGGTTTATTTATTTGTATGCCACCCATCTCACCAGAGACAAATTTAAGTGGCTTATAGACATCCAATTAAAACAATAAATAAGAATTACAAATTTAAAATTCAGTTAAAGTAAAACTAACTAGGATGGAGAGGGAGGGAGCAAAGTGCATGCTAGGTTTTTTCATAACCCTTGAATCAAATCTCTCTCCCTCCATCAGTTCTTCCAATTAGATCTTTCTGCTTATAATAGCAATAGCAGTAGACTTATATACCGCTTCATAGGCCTATCAGGCCTCTCTAAGCGGTTTACAGAGAGTCAGCATATTGCCCCCAACAATCCGGGTCCTCATTTTACCCACCTCGGAAGGATGGAAGGCTGAGTCAACCCTGAGCCGGTGAGATTTGAACCGCTGACCTGCTGATCTAGCAGTAGCCTGCAGTGCTGCTCTTTAACCACTGCGCCACCTTGGCTCATTGCTTATGTATTGCTTGAGTGAGAGTTTGGGTATGACTGATTCGGAGGACCTGCCGGGGTATGCGGGGGTCATCGGGGTGGTTGGGGGGACCACAACCACGGGTGAGGGTCGGAGCATTGCGGTCATGACAGGGAGAGGCAGATATGGCGGGGACTTTAGGGCAGGCCATCATCGGGGAAGGAGGGCTCGCTGTGTCATAGAGATCCCTCCTTCCGGCCCTAGGAGTCCCACTCCAAGGTCAGATGGCGCGGGTGTTCAGGACCCTGGTCTCAGGCTGCTGTCGCTAAATGCCAGGTCTGTTGTTCATAAGGCCCCCCTCATCCGGGACTTGATAACTGATGAGGGCGCAGACCTGGCATGTATTACTGAAACATGGCTGGGCCCTGAGGGAGGAGTCCCCCTCGTTGAGATGTGCCCAGCCGGATTTCAGGTGCTACACCAGCCGAGAGCCCAGGGAAGGGGTGGCGGTGTGGCTATTGTAGTCCGGGAGTCTTTAGTACCTCGTAGGATCCCTGCTCCGGAGCTTGTCGGGTGTGAGTCCCTGCTAGTGAAGCTGGACCTCAAGGGTCAAGTGGGTTTGCTGCTTACGTACCTGCCTCCCAACTACGTTACAGCAGCCCTCCCCTCGCTCCTCGAGTCAGTAGCCGAGCTAGCGGTTGAGTTCCCTAGACTTATAGTTCTGGGGGACTTTAACCTGCCTTCGCTCGGTGAACACTCTGATGGAGCGCAGGAGTTCATGGCTTCCATGACAGCCATGGGCTTGACTCAAGTAATTCGAGGCCCAACTCACTCAGCGGGTCACACGCTTGACCTCGTATTCCTCTTGGAGCAGTGGAGTTACGATCTTGGTCTGAGGGGTAATGAGATCATACCCCTGTCGTGGTCAGACCACTACCTACTGAGGCTAGACTTCCGGAGGCCAAACCCCCACCGTAGGGAGGAGGAACCGACCAGCTGGTTCCGCCCCAAGCGACTGATGGATCCTGTTAGGTTCCAGACGGAGCTTGGGGTTATTCCTGATACCCTTGCCCACAGTTCGGCGGAGACCCTCGTCGCTGCCTGGCACTCGGCAGCTTCGGAGTCTCTAGACCGGATTGCGCCGCTACGGCCCCTCCGGGTCAGCGGCCCCCGGAGGCCTCCTTGGTTCACTGAGGAGCTCCGGGAGGTAAAGCGCCGGAGGAGACGCCTAGAGCACTCGTGGAGGTCCGATAGGTCTGAGTCGAAACGGGCACTTTTAACAGCATGCACCAAGGAGTATATTCGGACCTTAAGAACAACAAAAAGAACATACATTGCCTCCTTGGTAGCGTCCGCCGAGTCCCGCCCAGCTGCCCTGTTTAGGATAACCCGCTCCCTCCTAAATAGGAGGGAGACGGGGGACTCCTTACAGGGTAAGGCTGAGGAGTATGTCCAGTTCTTGGCGGACAAAGTTGCCCGGTTTCGAGCGGACCTGGACTCCACCCCAGTAGATCCAGCCGAGACACGAGGAGAAAACTTGGCAAACCATCTCTGGGTTGAGTTTCAGGAAGTTGCCTCTGGGGATGTGGACAAGGCTATGCGAGCTGTGAGTGCCTCCACCTGCATACTGGACCCGTGTCCCTCCTGGCTGGTTGCCAACAGCAGTGAGGTGACACGAGGCTGGATCCAGGCGGTTGTTACCGCTTCTCTTCGGGAGGGGTACTTTCCCACCGCGCTCAAGACAGCGATGGTAAGACCCCTCCTGAAGAAGCCGTCTCTGGATCCAGCTGTTCTTAATAACTATCGTCCAGTCTCCAACCTCCCCTTTGTAGGGAAGGTTGTTGAGAAGGTGGTGGCTCTCCAGCTTCAGCGTACCTTGGAGGAAGCTAACTATCTTGACCCCTTCCAGTCTGGCTTCAGACCCGGTTACAGCACAGAAACCGCTTTGGTCGCATTGACTGATGATCTCTGGAGAGCTAGGGATGGAGGCCATGCTTCCATCCTAGTTCTCCTGGACCTCTCAGCGGCTTTCGATACCATCGACCATGGTATCCTTCTGCGACGACTGCGGGAGATAGGGGTGGGCGGCACTGTCTTGCAGTGGTTCTCCTCCTATCTCTCGGACAGGTCGCAGTTGGTGTTAGTGGGGGGGGCAGAGATCGTCCCTGAGGCCCCTAACCTATGGGGTGCCGCAGGGGTCGGTCCTATCCCCCCTACTATTTAACATTTACATGAAACCGCTGGGCGAGATCATCCGAAGGCACGGGATAAAATACCACCAATATGCGGACGATACACAGTTGTATCTGTCCGCCCCGTGCCAACTCAATGAAGCGGTGGACGTGATGAACCGGGGACTGGAAGCCGTTAAAGACTGGATGAGAGCAAACAAGCTGATACTCAACCCAGACAAGACCGAGTGGCTGTTGTGTTTCCCTCCCAAAAATTTGACCAACATACCATCACTCAGGCTGGGGGGACAAAATTTAAACCCCTCAGAAAGGGCCCGCAACTTGGGAGTCCTCCTGGATTCACAGCTAACTTCTGACCACCATCTTTCAGCTGTGACCAGGGGGGCATTTGCCCAGGTTCGCCTGGTGCGCCAGTTGCGGCCCTACCTGAATCAGGAGGCCCTCACAACAGTCACTCGAGCCCTTGTGATCTCTAGGCTGGAATACTGTAATGTGCTCTACATGGGGCTGCCCTTGAAGAGCATCCGAAGACTTCAGCTAGTCCAGAATGCGGCCGCGCGAGTGATCGTGGGCGCACCACGGTTCGCCCACATAACACCGATCCTCCGTGAGCTGCACTGGCTACCTGTTGATCTCCGGGTGCACTTCAAGGTCCTACTCACCACCTATAAAGCGCTCCATGGTAGTGGATCTGGCTATTTGAGAGACCGCCTTCTGCCAATTACCTCCCTGCGTCCCATCAGATCGCATAGAGTTGGCCTCCTCCGTATTCCATCCGCCAGTCAGTGCCGACTGGCAACTACTCGGAGGAGAGCCTTCTCTGTTGCGGCTCCGACACTATGGAACAATCTCCCCGTGGAGATTCGTACCCTCACCACCGTCCAGGCCTTCCGCACAGCCCTCAAGAACTGGCTAACCCGTCAGGCCTGGAGATAATCTTATTTTCGCCCCTCCCGAATGCTGAGTGAATGTTGAGTTTTACTGTCTAATTTACTTGTGCACATTTCTTTTTGGTATTGTCCTACACTCCCCTTCCTTTTTTGATTGTAAGCCGCCCTGAGTCCCCTCAGGGAAAAGGGCGGCCTATAAATAAATAAATCTACAAATCTATGTAGTTTTATCATCTTGAAAAAAAAAATAATTGATTGATGCATCTTTTGGATTGTAAGGTAATGTTAGTTGGATAACAAATGCAGCTGAACTGAAATCAATTCTCAAGTTTCAAAGGACTTAGATGTTCCTAAGAAAGGTAAACATGGAAAGAAACTTCAAGACTAAGAATTGGAAAAGATATTCCTCCTGCAGAAGTAACCTCAATCCATCATGTCCTCCTATCTCTTTGTAACTCATTCTTCAAGATATTTTCTTATTCCTCGTGCAATGTTGAAAATTAAGAACAAACAAACAGTCAAGCTTAGATGTGTCTTAATTAACATGCACATTGACCACAATGCTGTGGACAAATTCAGTACCATATAGCAATATAGCAATAGCAGTAGACTTATATACCGCTTCATAGGCCTTTCAGGCCTCTCTAAGCGGTTTACAGAGAGTCAGCATATTGCCCCCAACAATCTGGGTCCTCATTTTACCCACCTCGGAAGGATGGAAGGCTGAGTCAACCCTGAGCCGGTGAGGTTTGAACCGCTGACCTGCTGATCTAGCAGTAGCCTGCAGTGCTGCATTTAACCACTGCGCCACCTTGGCTCTTTATCAGTTACCCACCTTCCTGAGTAGAGATTGTCCCCTCTGGACAAGGAACACAATCATAGCAGCAAACTGGCTCTCCTTCTCGAGCCTGCTTGACAAATCCAGGATGACATTTTTCCACACATTTGGACTGAGGAAGAGTCTAAGAAGTAAAGCCATGTGTGAGGACTCAACACCCATGGAAAATGGATGTAGAGATGAATATGACCCAAGTAACTGTCAACTTTGGACCGAACCTCACATAAGCCATTTTACTATTCTTCAGTTGCCACATAGAGGGGGGCAAGGGTGAAGGAAGTTGGAATGTATTACAAGACATTACATCAGAGGTGGGTTGCTCCTGGTTCTGCCTGGTTTGGGTGAACCCGTAGTGGCAGCAGCAGGAGGATCTGCCCACCCACCTGGACACTTCTGCACATGCGCAAACACGAAAGTGCATGAGTGAACTGGTAGTAAAAAAAAATGGAAACCCACCACTGCACCACAAAGAGCTTTCTCATGGGAACCAAGGTCTTCTCTACTGGTAATGTATAAAGTTGGGGAGGAGTGCCTGGAGAGAGAGTTCTTTGAGGAAAATCTTAGCCTCTGAGTCCTGATTTGCTTGGGTCCATTAGTTGGAACCTTGACAGTAATCTCTGGGCTTCACTTAGGTAAATATGAAATCTCTGACTAGTTCCAGGCAGCTCTAGGAGATAAAGCTACTGACATCTTCATTTAGTTCCTATCTTTTGATTCTGGTAGGTTACGTTGCAAGAAAGGAATTTTCTACTTAATAAAGTCTGGAGTGATGGAACTGAGAAAAAATTTAAGCATTAACTAATGTTTTATATAGTATTTTAATTGTTTAACCACAAGCCATCTAGAGTGGACATCATAGAAGTTTAAAAATAAGTTACAACCAGAGGGTTCCTCTTCATGGTCGTATTAACTTCCATTCCTCCATATTTTATATGACCATGATTTTAAAGTCTGATGATCTATAGATATTAAATTTTAGAATAAAATTCAGAGCCAAGGTGGCGCAGTGGTTAAATGCAGCACTGCAGTCTGACTGCTAGATCAGCAGTTCAGCGGTTCAAATCTCACCGGATCAGGGTTGACTCAGCCTTCCATCCTTCCGAGGTGGGTAAAATGAGGACCCAGATTGTTTTTGGGGGCAATATGCTGACTCTGTAAACCGCTTAGAGAGGGCTGAAAGCCCTATGAAGCGGTATATAAGTCTACTGTTATTGCTATTGCTATTCTAAAATAATTGTTAAACTTTTATTCTATTACATTGATGAAAATAGAATAAAATTGTGATGAAGAAACATCTGACCTATAGGACAGGTTTCTGCTGGACTATATAAAATATTGCAAAGCCACTCCTTGAAAATGTCTAGAACTCTCCCCCAGTAAAAATAATCACTTCCGTCGCAGGCGTTTGCAAAATGTTTTATTACCGAACCGATAGTAATGGCAGCTGGAACCCATCTCTGGATAAAATGCTCTCTTACAACCCAAAGGCCAAATTTACATAACATTTCCTTTCAAATTGTCCCCTGTTACTTCCAATGCTAAGAAGGCCTTTTCTTTTGATCAAAGTCTCATTTCATTGCTTCAGTTTTCAAAGTTTGGGTATATTCTCACATCAAAACAGTGTATGTGATTTCATGTGAACTGGAAGCCTTGTACCTTCTTAGGAATAGAAGGTCTATTGCCCTATCCCAGTGGGGATAGTCCATCACAGACTATGTAACAGCTATTTCCTCAACCAGGACATAGTGACTCCTAATTCTATTGAACAGTGTTTGCCATTATAGCATCTGAAGGGCATTTGGGTCAATAGTATTGAGCCTCCCAAGCTGCTTAAACAAGCTGTAAGATTTCTTCTCCACACGTTGACTTCTCAATGAAGTTCATCCACATTTGAAACTGGGCTTAGCTTACTTGAATAGGTCTTAGGGCTTTGGAAAGCAGAGAAAACATAGCCATTTTCCACTCACCTTGTTCAGCAACTTCAGCCGTGAAGAAGCATTTTGGTTGATAATAAGTCTCTGTCTTTCAAAACTCCCCAGGTGTTCTTTTATGGAATCCTTCTTGGAGCAAACCAACAAACTCATAATGTCCAGATCTGCTGCTACATCTCCATTTTGGTCCAAGTACAGTTGTAACTGGGAAAAATTGCAAAACTCATTCTTCTTCAGGAAGGTATGGAACTAAAATGGAAACATGCAGGAATTTTAACAGTAGAAACATACGTTTCTTATCCTATGTGGTCTTTTCACACTGATTCTTCCTTCTATAGTTGTTTATTTTTTTTAATAAATAATTTTTATTGATAGTTTTAATCTTCTATAGTTGTTTAAATTGCAATTGTGTTTAGTGGAGAGAACAAGTGTTACCACTATGATAAATATATATTGACAATTAAATAATAAAATTGGCCAAATATGGAAGACATTCTGGAGCAGGCGTATCAAACTCAATTTCATTAAGGGCCGCATCAGCATTGTGTTTGACATCGGGAGGCAGGGTGGGGGTGGCCAGCTATATGTTACTCATGTCAGGATGCCTGTAGTGTCCCAAGAGCTCTGTCAGCGAAAATGGGCTGTTTCTAGGGGGTGGCCCTGTGGGTCTAAGCACCCCGCAGGCCACATCCAGCCGCCGGGCCTTGAGTTAGACACCCATATTCTAGAGCAAACAATTTGAGGGAAGTACAAATCCTTCATATTCTCCTTGAAATAAATAGCTTAGTCCCAATTAGACCAGAAAGGAAACACTTCCAAATGAGCTAATTCTAAACTGATGCTAGATTAATAGAATTGTGTAAAACCTCACTCCAGCTCATTGTATAGCCTGAAACGTTAGGGGGGATTCTTTCTGTGTTTCTTTCTCTACCCATTACAGACCTCCTTTCTGATAATAGCCAGCGTCTCTTCCTTCATCCCCAATATCATTTCCATATATCATTATATCTGCTTAATAGATTGTGGGAATGCTGATGATTTAATCTTGATTTCAGCAAAGTATTAAAAATTACTTCTTGATGTGATCATTACGAATCTAGTTAAATATGGCAGAGAAAAGTTGATGGTGGATAAAAGTGGATTAAAAACAAGACTGCATTCAATTATTTTTTTAATGTTCCTTATAAAAGTGAGGAGTTATGAATGACAATTATCCCTTGTTCTTCTATTCTATTGTGTACATTTTTTTTTATTAATGTAGACAGTTGGAGTTCAACACAATTCTAGGCTGCATAAACAGAGGGATAGAATCAGGATCACCTGAAATGTTAATACCAGTTTATAATGCCTTGGTTTGGCCACACTTGGAATACTGCATGCAGTTTGGTCGCCATGATGTAGAAAAGTTGTGGAGCCTCTAGAAATAGTGCAGAGAAGAGCAATCAAGATGATTAGGGGACTGGAGGCTAAAACATGAAGAATGGTTGCAGGGACTGGGTATGTCTAGTTTAAGAGAAAGAAGGACTAGGGGAGACATGATAGCAGTGTTCCAATATTTCAGGGTTGCCACAAAGAAGAGGGAGTCAAACTATTCTCCAAGGCACCTGAGTGTAGAACAAGAAGCAATGGGTAGAAACTAATCAAGGAGAGAAGCCACTTAGAACTGAAGAGAATTTTCCTGACAGTTAGAACAATTAATCAGTGGAACAGCTTGCCTCCAGAAGTTGTGAATGCCCCAACACTGGAAGTCTTTAAGAAGATGTTGGATAGCCATTTGTCTGAAACCGTATAGGGTTTCCTGCCTAGGCAGGGGGTTGGACTAGAAGACTTCCCAGGTCCCTTCCAACTCTGTTACTGTATTGTATTGTAAAAAAAAGTCCAGTTGCCTCCTGAAAAAGCACCTTTGGGACAACCATGACCTGGATGACTGAGGATCTCTACAGACTCACAAAGTGGATGTACTAGTTTGGGGAGACCCATCTCTATCACCAGGTGCCCTTGTAGATACCACACTTGGAGAAGATATTACCCAAAAGTGAATCAGCTTTAGGGAAGGGCTATGAGGCCAAGGAAGAAATCAAAGTTGCTGCTCTTAGCTTTGAAGAAAGTCAACAAGAGATGAGACATATTGATCGGTGGGAGCTGAAAATGAGAAGGAGTCTGGGAGAACTTTTTCCATCTTTTACTTGAGGAAAGGAGGATACATTAGATAGAAGCTTAATTGTTATTCCAGAGTCTGAGACATAGTAAAAAGAACTAAATCACAAGAGAGAAGATTCTCCTGACTGAATTAGAGAGAAAAGAGAAAAAGAGAAGCGGTTTTAGAATTGAACCGGTGAACTAGATAAATTTGATCTCCTCTTTAATAATGAAAATTTAAAGCAACCATCAGTTAGAAAAGATTTAACTGGGATTCCCACAGAGAGGAGGAAGAAGATGGTCTTCTTCTTCTTTTTGAAGGTAAAATTCTACGATGCTAATAAAATACCCATGCAATACAAAGATTTATTTTAACATGCACACATCCTTTTTCCAGTGGCTTCAATGACTCATTAAAAGAATGCAAATGACAATTGTGTTTAATATCATAATGTATCTGTCCTGGTGCCAATGCTTTGGAACATTATGCCATGAGCAATTAAATTGACCAAACCCAGCCACAAGGCAGTTGGGATCCTTGTCCTTTGGATACCTACTAATGAAACTAAATTTGATGGGTCCTTTCCAGGATCCCATACCTGCCATGGTTGCAGCCTTGGAACTCCCAAGCACTCTTTGCACTCCTTCCATCTCCTCCTGGATCTGGAGGAATACGCAACATCCAAGGAGTGGGCTAGGGTCTTGATGACACTGTAAACATGGTTGTTAATTTTTACCTGGATGCAGTACCATTTATTTAGGCAGTCAAATGGTACTTTCTGAGTGCATCTTCTCCGACCCTTGACAGAAAAGAGCTGCTTTGAAAATGAACAGTGAAATGACTTATCTTGAAACTGACGTTGTACAAAGAGAATGGGTTCAAAGACATCATTGTTTGCCTTATCTTTATTTTTGAAATTAAAGTTCCAAATACTATGTATATTTTTGAAAAGCCTGTGCTTTCTGGTTGTCAGTTTTATAAGGGGTGTAATGATCCAGACTTTACCTTCAATGGGTCCTGGCAAACCAATAAATATTAAATAGAAAGGAAGAACTCTATCAAAAGAAAATTCATATTCCATGAAGTGAACAAAAACATTGACTTGTCTCCACTTAGAGATGGCATCCCGGAGGGCTGCTGTTTGTCCCATCTCTGAGAATTGTTGTGATATAACAACACAAATTCCATTCCTGACAAGCATCGGAGTAAAAGTCCTCATAAAATTATCTCCCTCTTCTGTGTCTGAAGCAAATACACCAATCAAGATCCAACCAAAATGGGTGAGCAGTTGTACAATTCCTGGGTACTGGATCCCTTCTTTGGGGATCATCCGGTGGAAAAATGGGAATTCCTTTTTATCACTAAGAGCCACTGAAGCAGTTGCATAACTGATCTGAAAAAGCAATGAAGAATGCTGTTTTATATCTGGGCTTAAGAGAAGTCCAAAAATAATTAGGTTTTAATAAAGCTGACTAAGTTATTTTTCGTAGGAAAAACGCCTAAAAGGTATGGAGCCGGGGTTTTGAGGACTGAACTAGAATGATAAGAATGCTAGAACAACATAGGGGGGATTCGGTGAGGCAGCTCCCGGAGGAAAATATCGCTTCTGGAAGAGCTGTTCTCAGAAAACGCTACCGATCCTGCAACTATCCCACCAGCTCCGGTCGCCATCTTACCAACTCCGGTCGCCGTGACTGCCATTTTTGGCACCGGCCCAGCTTTGTAGTGTCGGGGGGGGGCACCGGTTCATCGCTGTTCCATCTGTCTCCAGCCGCCGTTCCATCTGTTTTGGTCTGTTTTGGTCACCCCAGCGTTCCCTGATGTGTTGGGGCAGCTGCCGACCTTGCCGCTGCCCCGCCTGCTCCAGTCGCCTGCTCCAGTTGCCGTGTCCCCCACTCTATCTGTTTGAGCCACCGTGGTTGGCCTGCTGCTTGGAGGGGACCGCCGGCCCTGCCAACCACTGTTTCATCTGCTTCAGCCGTCGACCTGCCCCTGCTGCCTTAGGGGGCCGCCAACTTGCCACTGTTTCGCCCGCCCAGCCACCGCGATCGTCGTCCCACCGCGACCGTCATCCAATCGCCACTGGCCAGGCTTTGCCGCTTCGGGGGTTGCGCTGGGTCATGTCGCTGTGCCTGCCCTGTTCTCTGTGGAGCCGTGGAGCTGGAGAAGCCTGTATTGGTGTGACCTGGGGCTGGGCGGCTGGCCTTTTTGCTGCCGCAATTCCATCTTGGATGCAGCTCCCCCTCCCTCCCTCCTCTTCTTCCTTCACTGTGGCTTTGGCTGTGGACACCGTTACCACTGGATGTTTCAATCAGCGTGGGCCCTTCCTTTGTCGTCGCCCCGGCTACTGTGGCCCTAGTTCTCTGGGCCTTGGGACCTTGAGTGTGCCAGGCCCAGAGGAACTGCTGCTGTGCCGATTGCTCTGCGCACCGTTTTTTGACATATGGCCCTCCAGAGAGGGAGGATAGGGTTGAAGAGAATGGGGAACTTGATGCTACATATTTTCATATATGGTGGACTTGTCAAAAGGTTAAGGCATTTTGGATAAAAATGTGGTGGATTATGCAAAATATCTTTAAAAGAAGGATAAAGTTTACTCCTCAGTTATTTTTACTAGGTATATGTACTGACTTTACAGCGGTAGAAACTAATTTGGTTCTGCACCTAATAACGGCAGCAAGACTGTTGGTGGCGCAATACTGGAAGAAGGAAGACTTGCCTACAACTCAAGAATGGACATTGAAAGTGACAAACCTAGCCGAGATGGCTAAAATATCGACATATCTTAAAGACCATTCAAATGAGAGATATAAACGAGACTGGAAAAAATGGATTGACTATATACAAAACAAATACGGGACTAAGAAATTCCAGATAACTTATGCTTAAGATTAGGAATAATCTAAACTGCTCAAAGTTAGTGCAACAGGAAGAAGCTGAGTTCAATGCAGAGATGTTATCAACTTCTTTTTTTATTTCCTTTGTCTTAATATATTTTAGACTGTGTTTGTTAAAAATCTATACCGTGTGCGGGTTCTGGGAAGTCGGGGGGGAGGGAGGTGGGGTGTTAGGGGGGAGGGGGGATATTTAGTATGTGTTAGATTTTAAAGTAACGCGACTGCACTTGTATACTGTTGCTCTTTAATTCCACTGTAAAAATAGGACAAGCTGAATACATTAATAGATAGTAGAAATACACCGAAGGGAGGAGTAGAGGGATAGAAGAAAGAGGGGTAGAGAGGGTGGGAGAGAGGATTGGAGGGAGGGTGAGAAGGAAGGGAGGGAATGTACCGGGAGAGAGGAGTGGTAGAGGGGGAGGGGAAGTAGGGTAGAGGGGAATGAAGGAGGGAAGATGGCAAGTTGGAGGGGGGCGTAAGAAAGGGTGTATGGAGGGTCGAAGAGGTACATTGGGTTTCTATTTTGGGGGGTATTGTTGACAAGAGGAATGGCTGTGTTTATTGTTTAATGTTATATGGCCCCGGTTATGCACAGTATATATGTGACTGTACGAAATGAAAATGGAAAATAAAAAATGCATTTACACGGGAGAATGGGGAACTTGCTCCTTCCAACCAGCACCAGCCTTTCCAGTCCCCTCAGACTTTGGCAACTTTCCCAGACTGCGTGGGGGAAGAGTGAGGAGTTTTCCTCCTCCCCCCAAAATTGTTACCGGTCTAGCTGCCTCAGACTGTGCTGACCTAAGAATCTGTTTTTTAACTTGTGTGCTGAGTGTATGATTGTACGATTGTGAGAATGAATGCACCCACTTTTAAATTAATTAGTTTATTTTTATTGCTGTTTCGTATTTTAACAATTATTGTGGGGTATGTTTGTGCGGAATGCCTGTTGAGTGAACATGATGGGGCTGGGGGTGCGACCTGGAGCCCCCTCTGCACTGAGTGCAGAAGCAGAAGTGGATGGGGGCCCGGATCCGCCCCTCGCCCTAGAGTGAATGCTGTGTGTGGCCTGCCGGGAAGAATGGGGGCCATTGGGGGGGAGGTCTACGGGTGGGGAAGAGGGTTGGAGCATTTCAGTTACGACCGGGAGGAGAAGATATGATGGGAGCCGTAGGGCTAGCCATTACCAGGGAAGAAGGACTCGCTACATTACAGCGATTCCTTGTTCTGGCCCTTCAGGTTCACCTCAAGAACCTGGTGGCAGAGGAGATCAGGGCCCTGGTCTCAGGTTGCTGTTGCTAAATGCCAGGTCTGTTGTGAATAAGGCTCCCCTTGTCCAGGACTTGATATTAGACAAGGGGGCAGACCCTGCATGTATAACTGAAACCTGGCTGGGCCAAGAGGGAGGAGTCCCCCTCTCAGAAATGTGCCCAGATGGCTTTCGGGTACTTCACCAACCATGACACCAGAAAGGGGTGGGGGAGTAGCAATGGTTGTCCAGGAGTTGTTAGTTCCTCGCAGGATCCCTGCCCCGGAGATTGTGGGGTATGAGTCTCTTCTGTTGAAGTTGGACCTAGGGGTTCAAGTGGGCTTGTTTTTGACGTACCTACCTCCCAGCTGCGTCACAACAGCCCTGCCTGTGCTGCTGGAGTCAGTAGCCAGGTTGGCGGTGGAGTTCCCCAGACTAATGGTGCTGGGGGACTTTAATCTACCGTCTGTTGGTGAACACTCTGAAGGAGCACAGGCATTCATGGTCTCCAAGACAACCATGGACTTGACCCAAATAGTTCAGGGCCCAACTCATAGAGCGGGACACACACTCGACCTCGTATTTCTCTCGGGGCAGTGGAGACGTGATCTGGAATTAAGGGGAATAGAGACCTCGCCCTTGTTATGGTCAGATCACTCCTTGTGGAGGCTTGATTTCAGGACACTATTCCCCCACTGCAGGGAGGTGGAGCCGATTAAGTGGTTCTGCCCCAGGCATCTTATGGACGCAATGGGATTTCAGAGGGAGCTTGGAGAGATACCTGACTCCCTTGCCCGCAACACGACTGAATCCTTAGTTGTTGCATGGAATGCTGCGGCGACTGAGGCACTAGATCGGATTGCGCCTTTGAGGCCTCTCCGTGGCAGTGGATCATGGAGGGCACCTTGGTTCTCCGAGGAACTCCGGGAGATGAAGCGCCAAAAGAGACTCCTAGAGAGATGTTGGATGACTAGTAACTCTGAATCTGATCGAACACTACTAAGAGCCGTTATTAGGACTTACTTAGTGGCAGCGAAATGTACTCATTTTTCTGCTCTTATTGCGTCCACGGAATCTCACCCAGCCGCCCTGGTCAGGGTGACCCGCTCCCTCCTGAAAGGTGAGGTGGTGGGGGAACCCCTGTAGGGAGGAGCTGAGGAATTTGTTCAGTTTCTGTCAGATAAAATCACTCAGTTTTGGATAGAACTGGACTCCGCTTGGGCAATACCAGCCGAGGTGCCGAGGGCAAGTCTAAGTCGCTTTTCCTGGGATGAGTTCGATTTTGTCATCCCTGAGGAAGTGGACAAGGCCATGGGAGCGATGAGCTCCTTCACCTGTTTACTGGACCCGTGCCCGTCCTGGCTGGTTTCGACCAGCAGGGAGGTGACACGTGGCTAGCTCCAGGTGATCACCAACTCTTCTTTGCAGGAGGGGTCTTTTCTGCAACCATTAAAGGAAGCGGTGGTGAGGCCCCTCCTCAAGAAGCCTTCCCTGGATCCAGCCGTCCTGAAAAACTACCATCTGGTCTCCAACCTCCCTTTTTGGGGGAAGCTTGTTAAGAAGGTGGTGGTGCTTCAACTCCGATGGACCTTGAATGAAGAGGATTATCTGGATTCCTTTCCGTCTGGTTTCAGGCCTGGGTAGAGCACAGAACCCGCTTTGGTCGCACTAACTGATGATCTCTGGTGGGCTAGGGATAGAGGGCATTCCTCTATCCTGGTGCTTCTTGACCTCTCAGCGGCTTTTGATACCATCGACCATGGTATCCTTCTGCGACATCTGGAGGAGGTGGGAGTGGGAGGCACAGTTCTACGGTGGTTCTCCTCCAACCTCTCTGGTAGGTCGCAGTCAGTTTTGGTCAGGGGACAGAGGTTGACCCCCTAGGCCCCTCAATTGTGGGGTGCCACAGGGTTTGGTCCTATCCCCCCTCCTATTCAACATCTACATGAAACTGCTGGATGAGATCATACGATGGCACGGGATAAAGTACCATCAATATGCAGATGATACGCAATTGTATCTATCTGCCCCGTGCCAGCTCAGTGTAGCAGCGGACGTGATGTGCCAATGTCTGGAAGCTGTCAGGATCTTGATGGGGGTAAACAAACTCGTGCTCAATGCGGACAAGACTGAGTGGCTGTGGATGCTGCCCCCGAAGGACAGTTCGGACAGTCCATCCTTGACCCTGGGGGTGTGAAAACTTATACCCCTCAGAGAGGGTGCGCAATTTGGGGGTCCTCCTGGTTTCACAGCTAACACTGGAACACGACTTGTTGGCTGTGACCAGGGGGGCCTTTGCCCAGGTTCACCTGGTGCATCAATTGAGGCTCTACTTGGATCGGGGTGCACTTCAAACAGTCACTCACGCCCTTGTCACCACAAGGCTGGATTATTGCAATGCGCTCTACATGGGGCTACCCCTGAAAAGTGTTCGGAAACTACAGCTAGTCCAGAATGCAGCCGCGCGAGCGATATTGGGTGTACCGAGAGTCACCCATATTACACCTATCCTCTGCGAGCTGCACTGGCTGCCAATTGGTCTCCGAACGCAATTCAAGGTGTTGGTCATTACCTTTAAAGCCCTACATGGCTCAGGACCAGCATATTTGCGAGACCGCCTACTGCCACATACCTCCCAATGGCCGATAAGATCGCAAAGGGTGGGCCTCCTTAGGATACCGTCAGCCGGACAGTGTCGGCTGGTGGGGCCTCAGAGGAGAGCCTTCTCTGTGACTGCTCCAACCCTGTGGCATCAGCTCTCCCCAGAGGTCCGGAACTTACCCACCCTTATGGCCTACAGAAAAGCTGTTAAAACCTGGCTGTTCCGGCAGGCGTGGGGCTGTTGACCTTATTATGCAGGGTCCAGCCCCAATCAGAATGTATGCGTGCTGGGGATTTTTTTTTTCATTTTTTGTTTTGTTTTTCTTTTCTTGTTCTTTGTAAGCCGCCCGGAGTCCTCCAGGATTGGGCGGCCTATACATCTAATAAATTGAATTGAATTTTTATTGCTGATTAACAATTTGGCCATGTTTAGATGATGAATATAAAATACAGAATATTAATAAGACCATATATAAAATACAATAAAAAAATTAAGAAACAAAAGAATAATAATAAAGAATTAAAATCGTATTTCTATTTCATCACTAAAGTTAACTAAATTCCGATTCAAATGTGCACATACCAAGAAACTTTTTTTCAATAAAGGTCCTTTATATATAATTTTTAAATTCTTATCATTCTGAAAATATGTTGTTTCAATATAAGGATCCCAGTAGGTTGTTCATCCAATGTATGGTCCAAGATGACCTTTCTCTTTCTTATACATTTGACAATCAAATACATTTCTTATGCTTTCTTTCTATGGAGCTCTGCAAATCCAAGTCTGTTTATTATAAGATACTTGGTTAAATCTTCCACATTTAACCATTGTGTCCAGCTTTTCAAATCTGCATTTTGAAATAATGTTCAAAATGTTAAGGTACTTCTGTATTTAAATTCTTGACAATTGGGAAAGTATGTTTATAGTGGCTCATCTGTTTCTATGGTCAGCCTTACTGAGCATATCTATGGTATATCTTTCTCTGCTTCAATATCCCAGATTCTGTGTGCAGTAATCTTTCTAGCTTTTCTATATCTGTACAAGAGACAGGGAGACCACACTTCCTAATACAATTTGTCAGTTCTACTATCCAAGAGATCCTTATTTGAAATTTGGCCTGTTCTGACAGACACAATTTTGAGAGTCTATCAGTTTCCATAGCTTTAATTTCACACCAGTAATTATATGCTTTGACTTTAGACAAAGAACAAATTGTATGGCTTGCCAATTCAGCTCTCAGGTCAGAATTGAAGTTCTTCTACGCAACTCCAGATATCTAGGCAATTTCTCAGTCATCCAGCTCATGGTTGTCCCAAAGGTGTTTTTTCAAGAGGCAACTGGAGTTTCTGGTTTTTTCCTTGAAGATGTTTTTTGGATGAGAAGAGAAATGTCTTCCAAGAAAAAAATCAGAAAGTCTAGTTGCCTCTTGAAAAAACACCTTTGGGACACCTCCAATATATTTCTCAGATGCTCTGAATTAGCATGTTCTAGTAGTGATATTTTAGCCCCAAATCTCAGTTCCATAAAACAGCATCAGGATAACCTTAGCCATTTAAACCTTAATAATTAGGGCTAAGGATGCTTGATAGTTAGACTTTTAATTTACTCATGCTCTTGATCTAAGCTTCTTTGTGTGAAGTTTCCAAAAGATGACCTAATTAATTTATGAGCGTCAAGATAAAGTTCAAAAGAAATCCATCCATTTATTAGGATCAACATTTTGGCATGTTCTCCTGCATAGCCGAAAGTGATTTCCACTTTATGGCCTCTGAACTTTACCCCTGTATCCCCTCCCTTCTCTCTCTGTCATAAATCACATCCACCAACAAGGTGCTGCTGCAGGCTATGGACATGCACATTTCACATGCTAGCTGTAGAAATATAACACCTGACTCTGGCTAAAGGTATGCATGGTATTCTCCTCCCTTTTCTCCCTCTTTTATGTAAACTTGATAATAGTCATGGAAACGCTGTACAAGTTGACATTTTGATGATAATTTACTCTCCATTAGATTAACAAACGTGTTTGTTATGTTCCTTTTTATACCTTTTTTATACATAGGAAGTACTATTGCTATCTTCCTCCCAACTGGATATGACAAGTATTTTTGGGGTGTCTTAATGGGACCTAACAAAAGAGAGTCCCACCACTCAGCATATTTGCTGAATTGTTTGATGGGTAGATTTATTGCTCTTCAAGCCTTTTATGGTGAATTTATAAAGTTAAAAAAATAGTTGTCTTATTGACTAACATGCTTGTAATTTTTAAAATAAACTGTTAATGCCAGTGGTAACTTTGAGTCAATAAGACATATTTCTTTTATAACCATAGGTTATATACAGTCATTAGGATTCTCTTCACATATTTGAAATTAGTTTACCATTAAAAATACCATTATTTTGGCTAAGATCATATACAAAATATGAGTTTTCCATCTCTATTGCCTCTTCCTTATGGGAAAAAGAGCTTTTGATTGGACACAGAGCCTCTCCCCATCTTAAGAAGTATGCACCAGAAGCGCCTAAAGCAATACAAACTTTGTCATTAGAGGATATGCCTGCTTTGATTCCTGCCCCATCTCCACTATGGATCCCCATCCTTAGCCATGACACCTACAAGGGCCATGGTGAAAAGCAATTCTCGAATTCCATAGAGAAGATTTGATTGGAACCCTCACATCACCTCATGCATTTTATCAGATAGACACACACACAACCAACCTGTGGGACTTTGTAGGTGCCTATTGATGTTGACATCTGGATGGAGATGTCCCTGTAAGCTGCATCAAGAAGAGCCAAAAGGTTGTCCTTCTTTCCACAGCTGTAGTTGGGAACATTGACCTCTCCAGTTGACAGCATGTCCAACAAGGCATCTGAAGTGCCAAGTGTGTTCGAATAGTTGTCACGGCAATTGTAGCCAAGTGTGAGATTGTGCAGAATCTGATGATTCTTATTAACTGCTTCAATAGCGAAAATGAAGTGTAGCATTCTTGACTGATCAAAAGTTAAACTATGGTAAAAAAAAATCATGTTTTTATCACTATCTCCAACAATAATACAATATATTGTTTTTTAATGAACTCCTCTTTATATCCCAATGTCTGAGGCTTCTGTCCATACTGTTCTAAAATCAGAAATAAATGATTGTCGCCATTACCAATTATTTGGTGTGAGTGTTGAGAGAATAGGGTGGAGAAAGTGTATCACCAGGTTTAATAGTCATGCTGTACACACACACACATACACAGAGAGTTAGAGAGGGAGGGAGGGAGAGAGAGAGGGAGAAGGAGAGAGAGAGAGAGAGAGAATATACATATATACTAGTGATTTTCATTTGTTCAATATTAGGATTCAAAATGATTCATTCATTAAGTTAGACATCTCTACTTCCCACCCCACACAAAAAAGAAGAGGCTATTTCATAAGTGACCCAAGAAGCCAACCCTAAAATCAAATGGGCATTTATATTTGTTTTAAGTATCAGGCATTGAATATCAATGAGCATTTATAAAAATGCGGAAATAGGCTAGAGAGAGGTGACTACAACCATTTCAACAACTGCTTAAAACAAAAAGTATTCAGGTAATGAACTCAAACGGATGGGAAGAAAATAATTTAGACTCCTTTCGGGTTTTTTTTCTGCTCCAAACTTTAGTTTTGAGTCTCCTTCACAAAATAAGACAAAAAAGGGAAGCCACAGAAATCCAAATTATGCAAGAAATTAGGTCCTGCAATAGAGGAGTAAGTGGATTAAGAAGAAAATAGGGCTATATTAGAGCTGCAAATGGAGATAATCACACTCAGTGTCTTACAAGTTAGACTGAAGATAAGGAGCCTTCTCGAAGGTAAATATTACATGTGATGCTCTTGTTTTAGAGATTATGATACTAATGATATGGTCTCCTGGTCTGTAATAGCTCTTTGGATTGTTTCCACCCTGGTGTGCCAACCTTAGTGGGCACTTCAATCTAAGCTTCCCAGAGACTGGGTGGGACAGCAGCAGCAGCAGCAGAGACAGAAGCAAGAGGCCCATAATTCTTGGTGTGTGTGTGTGAAACGATCTCCTTCTCATTTCTAAACAAGAACAACCAGAAGAATTAAAGAATACAAAGCAAAGATGGAAATGCCAGCAGGTCTCTTCATTCAAACAGAAAACCACTTGAGCACCACTTAAGGCTTTCAATTGTTTCTGATGCAAAATCCTCCCATGTTGCTTCAGTCTGATGTTTACAGCAAAGGTAGCTACAGAAGATGTAGCTAAAGAGATTCAAAAGACAGCAATGAAAATTACTGTGAGAAGCAACTTCTCTAGGGATTCAGGTCTTTTTTCAGTGCTCCATGTGCAGACAGAGAGCTGGAGAAAGGCATGATAGTAAACAACAGGGAAAAAAAACCACCCACACACAGATACATCCCTGAGGCCACTTTTCTATAGAGATTTCCATTCTTCCAGTCAGGATATATCCAGAAAGTGATATTGTAGAAAGGTATTTCAACACTCAGGGAATTCTTCTGCTGTTTTTTTTTAAACATGGTCTCTTCTCTTCAGCAAGCAAGACATTAGGAATGTTGACAATAAAGAAGGAGAACAAAATAATCAAGATTAGATGTGTCTTTAACATGGACATTGCTCAAAGTGTTCTGGATGAATCCAGTACTATTTCTTCCATTGTCACCCATCATTCTGAGTGGAAATGGTCCCCTCTGGACAAGGCATGCATCAAAGCAGGAAATGGGCTGTCCTTCTCTAGCCCACTTTACAAATCCAGGAGGATAATTTTCCACACATTTTAACTGTTGCATAGATGAATCAGATAAATAAAGAATGCCAAAGAAAAATTGTTAGAATTCACAAGGGAAAATGGAGGTCAATATAAACCAAGAGGTTTCTGAGCTTCGCTTAGTTAATATGAAATATCTAACCAGTTACAAAAGGTTGTAAGATTCTTGAGAATCTTAGATATTTCATATGAATATAATAAATGACTGTGGAAGAGATGCATGAAAGCAAATTGTAACCAATTGACACACTTTCTACATGATGTCATGTAAGATGATGATTTGTGTGTGTGTTGTCTGTTTAATAAAAATAAAAATTTCTTGAAAAAAAAGGTTGTAAGGGATACACTACTCATGAATTCTTCATTTACCTCCTCTCTTTTGCTTCTATCGCATTACAATAGACATTAAGGTTGTTCCTCAATGCCATATTTCCACAGGAAATCTTTTTTCTTTTGACTGTTAGCCAGGCTATCTACTTTCCCCTCCCTTCCCCCTCTCAGGCTTTATGGCAATTATGAGGCAACACAAAATGGCTTCATCCAGGTTCACTTCAGAGTTGACACTAGGTTCTAGAGACCAGTTGAGACTAATGCTTTTATATAAGCCTCCTTGCTTGAGAGTAGATTCCCTGCCTGGCTCTTGGACCATAGTGAAGTACTGGTGGTGGTGTTTCCTAGGATTATGGTTCTGGGGGTCTTCAACCTGATGCCCCTCTGAATGGGGTCAGAGATAGCCTGGGAGTTTATAGAAACCATGACACCCATGAACCCATCCCAAGTCATCCAGTGATTTGATGTTATTGTGGAAGCAGTTCCTTTGTGGTCAGAAATTGAATAATTTATATTCCATCTCCCTGTCACAATCCCTGCTCATCATCAACCTCAACCTGGTCACTTCTCATCCAGACTAGTGTAATGCATTCCACATGGGACTGCCCTTGATGAACAGTGTTGTGGCTTGTTAGCCTCCGGCCCATTTGGCAGCCGAATCAAACGAGGAGGTGGCATGGAAGACAGGGCCAGCATCAAGGCAATCTGAGAACTTTGAGTGGGAAGATGGAATGGACCTGTCAGAGATAGAGACAGTGGTGGAGCCTGGACAGTCTATCAGACAATCTATCTCCATCTATCAGATGGAGAGTCAATAGCTCCCAGGTCTGAACAGCTGGGACGGTTGCGAGAGGTGGGGGTGGGAGGCACCGTTTTTCAGTGGTTCTCCTCCTACCTCTCGGACTTGTCGCAGTCGGTGTTGGTCAGGGGGCAGAGCTCGACCCCTAGGCCCCTGAAATATGGGGTTCCTCAGGGTTCGGTCCTGTCCCCCCTCCTGTTTAACATCTACATGAAGCCACTGGGTGAGATCATTCGACGGCACGGGATAAAATACCATCAATATGCAGACAACACTCAGTTGTATCTGTCCACCCCGTGCCAACTCAGTGAAGCGGTCGATGTGATGTGCCAGTGCCTGGAGGCTGTCAGGGTCTGGATGGGGGTTAACAAGCTTGTGCTCAATCCAGACAAGACCGAGTGGCTGTTGTGTTTCCCTCCCAAAAATTTGGTTAGTATTCCATCACTCAGGCTGGGGGGTGAAATTTTATGCCCCTCAGACAGGGCTCGCAACTTGGGAGTCCTCCTGGATCCACAGCTGACTTTAGAACATCATTTGTCGGCTGTGACCAGGGGGGCATTTGCCCAGGTTCGCCTGGTGCACCAGTTGTGTCCCTACCTGAACTGGGAGGCACTTGCAACAGTCACTCACGTCCTCGTGACCTCAAGACTGGACTACTGCAATGCGCTCTACATGGGGCAGCCCTTGAAGAGCATTCAGAGACTTCAACTCGTCCAGAATGCGGCCACGCGAGCGATTGTGGGTGTACCTCGATACACCCACGTTACACCTATCCTCCGTGAGCTGCACTGGCTTCCAATCAGTCCTCCGGATACCCTTCAAGGTCCTAGTTATCACTTATAAAGCCCTTCATGGTATTGGACCTGGGTACTTGAGAGACCGCCTGCTGCCAATTACCTCCCAAAGACCCATTAGATCGCACAGGGTCGGCCTCCTCCGGGTTCCATCCACTAACCAATGCCATCTGGCTACGACCCGGGGGAGGGCCTTCTCTGTTGCAGCTCCGGCAATTTGGAACGAACTCCCCGCAGAGATTTGGACCCTCACCTCTGTCCCTCCTTTCCGAAAAGCCGTTAAAACCTGGCTGTGTCGGCAGGCCTGGGGTTGATGAGCTCCCTTCCCCTCTTGACAGGTGTGGTTGTTGGTCATTTTAAATGTCTATTTTGTACTTGTATGTTTCCCTTTCCCGTTTAAGTTGTTCGCCGCCCTGAGTCCCTTTTTGGGAATAGGGCGGCATAAAAATAAAATAAAACTTAAAATTAAACTTAAACATGATTAAATCTGTCCAGGTCTGATCTGCTTACAAACATCACAGACCATAGGTCTTTCCTTGTAGGAGACATAGTCCCAATTTCAGTGGATTCAGTCTAAACCTGAACCTGGGAGCTTGTCAATAGAATTACCTTCTTCTTTGCTATTTGAGATGAAAAGCAAGCAAATGTGAGGTTATCAGCATCATAATCCACAATCCTTGATAGCTTCTCTCACCAATTTTATGCGGGGGGGGGGGACAGATTGGGAGAGAAAAGAGCTATAATCTACGTTCTAAAAAAATATTCACCCTGCATCCCTTATTTGACAAGGCTGAATTAGCTGAAAACTGTATTTCATAGTAGAATTTGAAGGACACTTTGCTAAGTAGTCCTGAAGCCTCCCAAGCAGCCTAAGAAAACTGCAAGGGTCCTCCTCACCACATTAAATTCTTAGGGAAAGTTATCTGTCAGGGTAATGATGATTTAATAGCTGACCAGTTGCAGCAATGCTGTAATATTGTAATGCTGTAATGATGATGCAATGCAGGAGTGATATTCAGCAGGTTCTGACCAGTTCTGGAGAACCGGTAGTGGAAATTTTGAGTAGTTTGGAGAACTGGCAAATACCACCTCTGGCTGGCACCACCCCCATCTATTCTCTGCTTCCCGAGTCCCAGCTGATTAAGAGGAAATGGGGATTTTGCAATAACCTTCCCCTGGATTGGGGAGGGAATGGAGATTTTACAGTATCCTTCCTCTGCCTCACCCACCAAGCCACGCCACACCATGCCCACCAAGCCTTGCCCACAGAACCGATAGTAAAATATATTGAATCCCATCACTGATGCAATGGTAGTAATGAGTCAGTAGATATCAGACTTGGAAGCCATCCCTTACATTCAGCCTTCAGGCCTTTCTACTGTGGGAAAATGCGGGGGCGGGGGGTGGTGTCAGATAGATTATGAGTGATGTATAGTCAAAATAACATTCTTTTCTTAGAGAGTCAATGATATATTGCCCTGCAGGTGTGATGATATAACTGGGAAGCATCTCCAGTTTTGGATGGTGCCTGATTGGATCACGTGATCGACATGTCGCTCCTGGGCTGTGAGTTGAACTTTCTTTTGGGTGGGGAAAACCTGGAAACTTTCAGATTCGGGTTTCCTCAGATATGCCAATATGACATCACTAATAAAATAAAACTTTGAGGAAATTCAAGCCTCTGAGTGTTCTTTTGTTGGGGGTGTTGCTTGGAACCCTGACAACAAGCTTATTTGACTTATTTAAGAGGCTGTATCATAAGAGAGGCCCTGTTGGGATCTATCAGTCTCTCCCGTCCATGCTGTAAATTGTTGATTGATTGTTTGACCTTTGCCAGTGTACAATATGCTTTGTGCAGATAAACCACTATTTATTACAGACAAACATCTGTTACATTTTATTGCTCCTGGGTTGTCTCACATAATCACATTGTGTGGATTCTGACATTATCCACCTTGGTGACTAGGCTTAATCCAATTGAACTGGTTCTAAGGCTTTGAAAGAAAGGGGGGACACATACCAATATTTAGCAACTTTAGCTGCAACAGATGATCTTGGTTGATAATAAGTCTCTGTCTTTCAAAGCTCCCCAGTTGCTCTTGGATAGGATTCACCCTGGGGAGAACTACCCAACTTATGAGGTTCAGATCTGCAGTTACATCTCCATTTTCATCCAAATATAGTTTCAACAGGGAAAGATTGCACAGTTCATTCTTCTTGAGAAACGGGTGGAACTGGAATAGGGGGAAACATCAGGTCTTTTAAAAGCAGCAGATGTCATCTCTTCACACTTGAATCTTTCTTCTACAGTTGTTTAACTTGCAAATATACAAGTACAATTATTATTTTCGGATTAAAAATGTCATAAAAATTGTAATTCCACAGGTAACAAGTTATGTAATTTGTTATGCAACCTGTTATGCAATTTGCTCCATTTGGTTCAACCTGGCAAACGGGCTTGGTTTTTTTTTCCCTTGAAACTGGGACGGCAACACAGCTCTTGAAGTGTAGGAAGGAACATCTGCAGGATCTCATTGGTGACACCAGAGTGATTGAAGCAGCATCAGAAAGTCAGGCTGCAAGCTCCACCCCTTTGGGCCATGTGTGATGTCAAAATGCACTTAGTACAGGGAGTGTTGCTTGCATCACAAGGTCACAATGCTGCGTCCATCAATCTGGCCTAGTGTCTCTCTTTTTTTAAAAAAAAATTTGATTTTTTTTTAATATAGTAAAAGTAGACAAAGAAAATTAAAAAGAAGAAAACAGCAATGCCATTCACCTACCTATCTATCAAGTTCATGGAATAGTTAGAAAGAATGTTATTTGAACATTTACCCTCTTATCAAGAATCAGAAAGTATGTCTCCCAATTTTTTTTCTTCTATCTTTTATTGTCCTTCTTACTTTTCACTCTTCACATGCCTTGAAAGTAGCTTACCCAGGGAAGTAAGATCAGGTAGTTGGACTAGAAGACTTCCAAGGTCCCTTCCAACTCTGTTATTCTGTTATTCAAAGGATGGCTTCTTAGGAAATAAATATATTCTCAGAAAAATTAGAGCCCCTGGCAAGTAAGGAAGGAAGTTCCTCCTATGGAATGATGTTGAGGAGGGAATTCGATGGCTGGGAATGGAGAGAGTGTTGTAAAGAAGGAACTCATGTTAATGTGTATAAGGTGTGCTGGGTGGAGAGGGTGCTCCCCTAATAACTGCTGTCATCATTCTTGGGTGAAGAATTAAAAAAAATACTTCATGCAAGTAACCCAGGCCTGCTATGCCTCCAAACCAGTTTCCCTGTCAGAGCAGCATGTTTTTTTTTTTTTTTAAAAAAATAATGTTCTGCCCATGCGCAGACCTATTTATGGGCAAATGTGTATGCACACAGAGTATGTATCTGGCGTACGTTCGAGCGAAGGGAGCAAAATTGTGCACACACAAAACCAGCAGTAACGCCAGCAGCAACCCATCCCTGTCCTAGTTCCATCCCTTTCTGGACAGGGAGAAGATTTGAATAAACTGTATGTGGACCAAAATGGAGATGTGAGAGCAGATCTGGAGATCATGAGCTGCGTGCTTCTATGAAACAACAATCCCCATAAACTGCAACTGGGGAGTTTTGAAAGCCAGAGGCTGATTTTCAACCAAGGTGCTCTGTCTTGTATAAAGTTGCTTAACAAGGTATCTAATATATATTCGTGTCTGTTTCTGATTTCCAAAGTCATAAAACACATTTAAGGTAAGCTAAGGCTAGTCACCAAGGTGGATGATCTTCACTAA
This sequence comes from Thamnophis sirtalis, assembly GCF_051295495.1. Lineage (NCBI taxonomy): Eukaryota > Metazoa > Chordata > Lepidosauria > Squamata > Natricidae > Thamnophis > Thamnophis sirtalis. The sequence continues at coordinate 4,276,103 of NW_028261383.1, forward strand.
GAATTCAATGTGGGGAGCAGAACCCTTATGCTTTTCTCAGATGGCTTTGAAGGCTTCAGTACTATTGCCCCAGTGTCCTTTAGATGCTGGAGCATGAAGCACTGTTTTAAGCCGATTCAGCCATGCCCAACATGTGATTCCAGATGACAATTCTTCATGATACAGAGCATGGCTCTTTTTCTTCTTGAATGCAACAAGTTTAAATTTATTGTTTTCTACTTTAAGTCTCTTTGGGCAAAAAGTAAGCTCCATATTTAACTAATAATAAAGCTGGTTTTGTCTTTCCATGCTGGTTGGTGTCAGTTAATTGTACTTCTTCAACAAAAAGGACATTTTCTTGGATGCCTAGCTGGATCTTTAAAATATTTTTTCCACACATTGGGCTCATATTCTGTTCTGACCTCGGTTTCCTGAGACATTAAAAATCACACCCTTAGTCCCCAAAACCCTCTTTTTATTTAAAGACTATGAATTATGTTCATTCACAGCTCTTAATGAATCACAAAGCGTTTGCAAAGAGTCTGATAGAAGTCTGCCACAGTTTTTCAGGATAAGGCAGGTAAGCACCCACCTTTATCTCCCTTGAAGAGCTGCCAAAGATTTAATTGCCAATTAGCTTTGCAAGGCCAAACAGAGCACAGAGTAAAAATGGAGCTTCAGAGTTTAAACTGACCAGAACAACGTTGCTTCTTGTAAAGCCTCACATCTCTTTGCTCCTCCTTTATGATTTATGGGAGGAGCCAATCATCTCCAAGCTTTACTCCTGAATTTTGTCTTAACTGTTCTTGCCTTCTGGCAGCTCTGCGCATGCACATACTGGGAACAGGCTCCCCTGTTCCTCTGCCTTGCTGATTTTAGACTCTGGAGGCTCCAGAGGCAGTATATAACTCCCAGATGGCCCTGGCCCCCTCTCTGCCTCCGAGGCAGAGCACTCGTCCGAGCCTTCCCCAGACTCCAAGACTGGACCATGTACCTCCCCAACCTCCTCACTGTCTGAATCTGCTGCCAGCTCCCCCAGCTGCCAGCGGACCACAACATATTCATGTCTCATGTACTGCAGCAAAAGATGCCTGACTTACACTTTTTGAGGGACACATTCTCAAGCCAAGCCTACATCTCACTTCACTTCAATTCTGGAAAGTATGTGGTGATCTTTAGTCTTATTTCAGTAACATGGTGGCCATATTAATTGAAGAGCCCTAAGAATTTTTTTCATATGTATTTTAAGTGAGATCTGACTATTTTTGAGGGGAGCAGTTTTGCAATGTTTAATGTAGTCAAAAAAATTCCTGTCCTACTGGGTAGAGTTTCCGCATTGCATTTTTATCCTAATAACTAATAGAATAAAAGTAATATGTCTTTTAGAATGTAATTTATTGTAAAAAAAAATTAAAAAGAATTAATCATGGCTAAATGAAGAAAAGATGAATCCTCAAATCAATTTTTGAAAGAGAGTGTTGAGTCTTACAGACGATATTTTGTAGTGGGGTCAGTTCTTTGGGGATATGACCAGAAAGGGTATTAGGAGAGTGAGCAGGAAGCAGTGAACTCATGGAATTCTGAGGGTCCACAAGAATTATGACATTACCAAACAAATACAGAAGTAACTGGGGAAGGTCATCCCGAGTGTTGCCACTGGGAAGGTAATCTGCACATCCTTGACACCCAGCTCTACTACCCTCATCTACTTTCAAGAGTAAGTCATAGAGACAAAGAGAGCTTGATCACACAGACTTAGATTTCCATATTCATCCCACCTAAGGAAAAAAAAAACCCTCCATTCTCTTTTGGGGAGGGGAGGGGACTCATCTTTTCTGTATCTCTCTTTGTTAATATAAGTATCACATTTCTTATCCTGTCCTTTATGAGCTGCTTGAGAATTTTAACCATTAATTCATTTATTTTCCTGTTTATTGATTACATTGGGATTTAATTTGATTAGTTTTACATACTTCTTATGTTTATTTCCCTTAGTTTTAAATAATTTTAATTGTCAAACTGGTGCAAAGGAAGACGACAACTCCATTAATAATTGCAAAGAAAAAAAAATCATGAAACTAAGAAGAAATGTTAATATTATTTCCCTACTTTTATCATGAGCTGTTCTTTAGTGTTTAGATCTGGCCTCAGGGTGATAATGTAGCACTTGGGGAAAAAGGTGCATCCCAGGACTCCAGCACTGGAGGCCAAGATGGAGAAGATTTGAACAACCACCATGTATTTCCCTTTGGTGCTCATGTAGGTGGGCACAAAGGAGACCCAGACACTGCAGAAGACCAGCATGCTGAAGGTTATCAGCTTGGCTTCGTTGAAGGCCCCAGGCAGATTCCTGGCCAGGAAAGCTACTGTGAAACAAATGGCAGCTAAGAAACCCATGTACCCAAGGACAACATAAAACATGGTAATGGAACCTTCATTGCATTGAAGGGTGATTTCTCCAGGCTGGGACTGCAGGTCAGAATCAGGGAATGGGGGAGAAACTGTGAGCCAGATGGAGCAGATGATAATTTGGACAGCAGAACAAGAAATTATGATGGAGTTGGCCAAGCTCTTCCCCAACCATCTCTTAATTCGGTTTCCTGGTTTTGTGGCCAGAAAAGCCAGCACCACTGTGATTGTTTTGGCCAAAACAGAAGACACAGCTACTGAGAAGACAATGCTGAACACTGTTTGTTGGAGAAAGCAGTTGGCTTTTCTTGGTTGTCCAATGAAAAGAAAGGCAGACAAGGAACAGAACAAGAGGGAGACAAGGAGGATATAGGAAAGGTCCCGGTTGTTGGCTTTGACAATGGGAGTTTCTCGGTATTGAATGAATATGATTAAAACAAGGCCTGTGGTTAGGAACAAAAGTGTGGCGAAAGAGACAAGAATGATGCCAGGATGTTCTTCATAAGTGAGGAAGGTTATAACTTTTGGGATACATTGGATTCTCTTCTTTGGATATTGATCATCTGGGCACTTGGTACATTTTTCAGTATCTGAGAAAAGAAAATAAGTTTTTAATAGCCTTTCCTTTCAAAGTTGAAGACAGATCTGATGACAGCTGTTATTGAGAGACTGGAAAGCCATAGTAAATATTCAATAGGAGAATGTACATACACATATACCAGTGATGACTAACCTTTTTGGCACTGTGTGCCAAAATTGGAGTGCACGGGCACCAGAGCACTGAAACTTAGAAGAGAGCAGCTGGCTGGAGCACATGTGTGCCACAGCCAGCTGCTCTTCTGGGTTGCATTGTGCACATGTGTGTCATATAGCTGGTTTAACCCGCATGCACACCAAACTGCTGCTCTCTTCTGGGTTCCGGTGCGCCCGCACATGGCAAGACCAGCTGGCTGGCGCGCACACTTGTAATAGAACCTGGAAGAGCAACTGGTGATGGCACACAAGCCCACAGAGAGGGCTGTGCATGCCACCTCTGGCAAGCCTGCCATAGATTCACCCTCACAGATGTATACAATAATTATACAATTATATACACAATCATATAAAGAACAACAAAAATCAAACCCAAAAGAGGAATAATGTCACCACAACTACCCTTCTCTGAGGCTACCCATATTTTCATCAGGCTCTGACTTCACCGTATTCCAAAACCTGGGAAAACAGCCATTTCTTAGTTTAATAGTAATGCTTGTTTGCTTGATTAATTGTTTCTTTCTTTCATTTCTTTCTTTCTTTTTTCTTTCATGTATGTATGCATTCATGTATGTATGTATGCATGTATGTACGTATGTATGTATTTGTTCATTTATTTGCATGCCACCCACCTCACCAGACACAAATTTATGGGGCTTATAGACATCCAATTAAAAAATAAATAAGGATTACAAATTTAAAATTCAGTTAATGTAAAACTAACTAGGATGGGGAGGGAGGGAGCAAAGTGCATGCTGGGTTTTCTCATAACCCTTGAATCAAGCCTCCCTTCCCCCATCAGTTGTTCCAATTAGATCTTTCTGCTTCTGTAGCTTTATGATCTTGAAGAAAATTGATTGATCGATGCATCTTTTGGATTGTAAGATAAAGTTAGTTGGATAACAAGTGCAGCTGAACTGAAATCAATTCTCAAGTTTCAAAGGACTTAGATGTTCCTAAGAAAGGTAAACATGGAAAGAAACTTCAAGACTAAGAATTGGAAAAGATATTCCTCCTGCAGAAGTAACCTCAATCCATCATGTCCTCCTATCTCTTCCTAACTCATTCTTCAAGATATTTTTTTATTCCTCCTCCAATGTTGAAAATTAAGAATAATCAAACAATCAAGCTTAGATGTGTCTTAATTAACATGCATATTGACCACAATGCTGTGGACAAATTCAGTACCATATCAGTTACCCACCTTCCTGAGTAGAGATGGTCCCCTCTGGACAAGGAACACAATCATAGCAGCAAACTGGCTCTCCTTCTCGAACCTGCTTGACAAATCCAGGATGACATTTTTCCACACATTTGGACTGAGGAAGAGTCTAAGGAATAAAACAATGTGTGAGGACTGAACATCCATGGAAAATGGATATAGACATGAATATTAGCCAAGTAAATGTGAACTTAAGACCGAACCTGACATAAGCCATTTTCCTATTCCTCAGTTGCCACATAGAGGGCGGAAAGGGGGAAGGAAGTTGGAATGTCTTACTAGACATTACATCAGAGGTGGGTTGCTCTTGGTTCTGCCTGGATTGGGTGAACCAATAGTGGCAGCAGCGGGAGGATCTGCCCACCCACCTGGACACTTCTGCGCATGCGCAAACACAAAAGTGCACGAGTGGACTGGTAGTAAAAAAAAATGGAAACCCACCACTGCACCACAAAGAGCTTTCTCATGGGAACCAAGGTCTTCTCTACTGGTAATGGTTAAAGTTGGGGAGGAGTGCCTGGAGAGAGAGTTCTTTGAGGAAAATCTTAGCCTCTGAGTCCTGATTTGCTTGGGTCCATTAGTTGGAACCTTGACAGTAATCTCTGGGCTTCACTTAGGTAAATATGAAATCTCTGACTAGTTCCAGACAGCTCTAGGAGATAAAACTACTGACATCTTCATTTAGTTCCTATCTTTTGATTCTAGTAGGTTACATTGCAAGAAAGGACTTTTCTACTTAATAAATTCTGGAGAGGTGGAACTGAGAAAAGATTTCAGCATTAACTAATGTTTTATATAGTATTTTAATCTTTTAACCATAAGCCATCTAGAATCACTTCTGCGAGATGGACATCATAGAAGTTTAAAAATAAGTTACAACCAGTGGGTTCCTCTTCATGGTCATATGAACTTCCATTCCTCCATATTTTATATGACCATGATTTTAAAGTCTAATGATCTATTGATTTTAAATTTTAGAGTAAAATTCATTCTAAAAGAATTGTTAAACTTTTATTCTATTACATTGATGAAAATAGAATAAAATTGTGATGAAGAAACATCTGACCTATAGGACAGGTTTCTTCTGGACTATATAAAATATTGCAAAGCCACTCCTTGAAAATGTCTAAAATTCTCCTCCAGTAAAAATAATCACTTCCGTCGCATGCGTCTGCAAAATGTTTTTTAACCGAACCGGTAGTAATGGCAGCTGGAACCCACCCCTGGATAAAATGCTCTCTTACAAGCCAAAGCCCAAATTAAAGTAGTATTTCCTTTCAAATTGTCCCTTGTTACTTCCAATACGAAGAAGGACTTTTCTTTTGATCAAAGTCTCATTTCATTGCTTCAGCTTTCTAAGTTTGGGTATATTCTCACATCAAAACAGTGTATGTGATGTCATATGAACTGGAAACCTTGGACCTTCTTAGGAGTAGAAGGCCTATTGCCCTATCCCAGTGGAGATAGTCCATCACAGGCTATGTAACTGCTATTTCCTCAACCAGGGCATAGTGACTCCTAATTCTATTGAACAGTGTTTGCCATTATAGCATCTGAAGGGCATTTGTGTCATTAGTATTGAGCCTCCCGAGCTGCTTAAACAAGTTGTAATATTTCTTCTCCACACATTGAATCTCAATGAAGTTCATCCACATTTGAGACTAGGCTTAGCTTTCTGGAATCGGTCTTAGGGCTTTGGAAAGCAGAGAAAACACAGCAATTTACCACCCACCCTGTTGAGCAACTTCAGCCGTGAAAGAGCATTTTGGTTGATAATAAGTCTCTGTCTTTCAAAACTCCCCAGGTGTTCTTTGATGGGATCCTTCTTGGAGAAAACCAACAAACTCAAAATGTCCAGATCTGCTGCTACATCTCCATCGTGGTCCAAGTACAGTTGAAACTGGGAAAAATTGCAAAACTCATTCTTCTTCAGAAAGGTATGGAACTAAAATGGAAACATGCAGGAATTTTAACAGTAGAAACATACGTTTCTTATCCTATATGGTCTTTTCACACTGATTCTTCCCTCTATAGTTGTTCATATTGCAGTGTGTTTAGTGGAGAGAACAAGTGTTACCACTATCTTCTAAAGTGATAAATATATATTGACAGTTAAATAATAAAATTGGCCAAATATGGGAGACATTCTGGAGCAGGAGTATCAAACTTGATTTCAATAAGGGCCGCATCAGTGTTATGTTTGACCTTGGGAGGCAGGGTTGGGGTGGCCAGCTATATGTCACTCATGTCAGGATGCCTGTAATGGCCCAAGAGCTCTGTCAGTGAAAATGGACTGTTTCCAGGGTGGCCTTGTGGGTCTTAGCACCCCACGGGCCAGATCCAGCCACCGGGCCTTGAGTTTGACACCCATGTTCTAGAGCAAACAATTTGAGGGAAGAACAATTTCTTCATAATTTCGTTGAAAGCAATATCTTAGTCCCAATTAGATCAATAGCAATAGCAATAGCAATAGCAGTAGACTTATATACCGCTTCATAGGCCTTTCAGGCCTCTCTAAGCGGTTTACAGAGAGTCAGCATATTGCCCCCAACAATCTGGGTCCTCATTTTACCCACCTCGGAAGGATGGAAGGCTGAGTCAACCCTGAGCCGGTGAGATTTGAACCGCTGACCTGCTGATCTAGCAGTAGCCTGCAGTGCTGCATTTAACCACTGCACCACCTTGGCTCTCCAGATCAGACAGAAAACACTTCCAAATGAGCTAATTCTAATCTGATGCTAGATTAATAGAATTGTATAAAACCTCACACCAGCTCATTGTATAGCCTGAAACTTTAGGGAGGATTCTTTCTGTGTTTCTTTCTCTACCCATTATACACCTCCTTTCTAATAATAGCCAGTGTCACATCCTTCATCCCCAAGCTCATTTCCATATATCATTATATTTGCTTAATATATTGTGGGAATGCTGATGATTTAATCTTTATTTCATTTTTTCATTTCATTTTAATTTATTTGTATGCCGCCCTTTTCCCTGAAGGGACTCAGGGCGGCTCACAACTCAAGGAAGGGGAAAAACAATCAAAGTTACAAAAAACATAAAAACCATGCATAATTAAAAAAGCACAACAGTCATACCATTCGAAGTGGGGCAGCGAGTCTTTAGCCCCAGGCCTATCGGAACAGCCAGGTTTTAAGGGCTATGCGGAATGCCTGGAGGGTTGTGAGGGTCCGAATCTCCACGGGGAGTTCGTTCCAGAGGGTCGGAGCAGCCACAGAGAAGGCCCTCCTTCGGGTAGTCGCCAGTCGACACTGGCCGGCTGATGGAATTCGGAGGAGGCCTAGTCTGTGGGATCTAATTGGTCTAGTGGAGGTAATTGGCAGTAGGCGGTCTCTCAAGTACCCAGATCCAATACCATGAAGGGCTTTGTAGGTGACAACTAGCACCTTGAAGCGTACCTGGAGATCAACAGGCAGCCAGTGCAGCTCGCGGAGGATAGGTGTTACGTGGGTGAACTGAGGCGCACCCACGATCGCTCGCGCGGCTGCATTCTGGACAAGCTGAAGTCGCCGAATACTCTTCAAGGGCAGCCCCATGTAGAGCATGTTGCAGTACTCCAGTCTGGAGGTCACAAGGGCACGAGTGACTGTTGTGAGGGCCTCCCGGTTCAGGTAGGGACGCAACTGGTGCACCAGGTGAACCTGGGCAAATGCCCCCCTGGTCACAGCTGACAAATGGTGTTCAAAAGTCAGCTGTGGGTCCAGGAGGACTCCCAAGTTGCGGACCCTATCTGAGGGGTGTACTGTTTGACCCCCCAGCCTGAGAGGTGGAACACTTGGCCAATTAGTAGGAGGGAAGCACAGCAGCCACTCGGTCTTATCTGGATTGAGTACAAGTTTGTTAACCCCCATCCAGTCCCTAACAGCCTCGAGGCCCTGGCAGATCACGTCCATTGCTTCATTGAGTTGGCACGGGGCGGACAGATACAGCTGTGTATCGTCCGCATACTGGTGGTATTTTATCCCGTGCCGTCGAATGATCTCACCCAGCGGTTTCATGTAGATATTAAAGAGGAGGGGGGACAGGACTGAACCCTGCTGCACCCCATACATTAGGGGCCTAGCGGTCGATCTCTGCCCTCCGACCAACACCGACTGCGACCTGTCTGAGAGGTAAGAGGAGAACCACCGTAAGACAGTGCCTTCCACCCCCACCTCCCGCAGTCGTCGCAGAAGGATACCATGGTCGATGGTATCGAAAGCCACAGAGAGGTCAAGGAGAACCAGGATGGAGGCATGACCTCCATCCCTGGCTCTCCAGAGATCATCGATCAATGCGACCAAAGCGGTTTCTGTGCTGTAGCCAGGCCTGAAACCCGACTGGAAGGGATCTAGATAACTGGTTTCCTCCAAGGACCGCTGGAGCTGAAAGGCCACCACCTTCTCAACAACCTTCCCCACAAAGGGGAGGTTGGAGACTGGACGATAGTTGTTTAAGACGGCTGGATCCAAAGATGGTTTCTTCAGGAAAGCCCTCTCACCACTGCTGCCTTTAATGCGGGGGGAAAGACCCCCTCCCGAAGGGAGGCGGCAACAACCGCCTGGATCCAGCCCCGTGTCACCTCCCTGCTGTTAACAACCAGCCAGGAGGGGCACGGGTCCAGTACACATGTGGAGGCACTTACAGCTCTCATGGCCTTGTCCACGTCCTGAGGGGTAACAGCCTGAAAATCAATCCAGTGATGTCCTACCAGATTATCCCTTGGTGCCTCAGCTGGTTCTGCAGGATTGGAGTCCAGGTCCGCCCGAAGCCGAGCAACTTTATCCGCGAGGAATTGGACGTAGTCCTCAGCTCTGCCTTGCAAAGGATCGCCCATATCCCTCCTATTTAGGAGGGAACGGGTTATCTTGAACAAGGCGGCTGGGCGCGACTCAGCGGAAGCAATCAGAGAGGCAATGTATGTTCTTTTTGTCGTCCTAATTGCCCGGATTTAAACTCTGATGCTGGTTGTTAAAAGTGCTCGGTCTGACTCGGACTTACTGGATCTCCATCGATGCTCTAGGTGTCTCTTTCGGCGCTTCATCTCCCGGAGTTCCTCAGTAAACCAAGGGGCCCTCCTGGATCCACTGCCTCGGATCGGCTGTAAAGGCGCAATCCGGTTAAGAGCCTCTGTCGCTGCTGAATTCCAGGCAGCAACCAGAGTCTCCGCCGGACTGCAGGCGAGAGTATCAGGAATAACCCCAAGCTCCGTCTGGAAGCCCGACTGGTCCATAAGTCGCCTGGGGTGGAACCACCTGGTCGGTTCCTCCTCCCTACAGTGGGGGTTTGGTCTCCGAAAGTCAAGCCTCAGTAGGTAGTGGTCTGACCATGACAGGGGTAAGATCTCACTACCCCTCAGACCAAGGTCACAACTCCACTGCTCCGAGAGAAATACGAGGTCGAGCATGTGACCCGCCGAGTGAGTTGGGCCCTCGATTACTTGGGTCAAGCCCATGGCTGTCATGGAAGCCATGAACTCCTGCGCTCCATCAGAGTGAGCGCCGATAGAAGGCAGGTTGAAATCCCCCAGAACCATAAGCCTGGGAAACTCAATTGCCAGCTCGGCTACCGACTCGAGGAGCGAGGGGAGGGCTGCCGCAACACTGTTGGGAGGCAGGTACGTTAACAGCAGACCCACTTGACCCTTGAGGTCCAACTTCACCAGCAAGGACTCACACCCGACAAGCTCCGGAGCAGGGATCCTACGAGGTACTAGGGACTCTCGGATAACAATAGCCACACCTCCACCCCTTCTCTGGGCTCGCGGCTGATGTAGCACCTGAAAACCCTCTGGGCACATCTCTACGAGGGGGACTCCTCCCTCCGGGCCCAGCCAGGTTTCAGTAATACATGCCAGGTCTGCCCTCTCATCTAAAATTAAGTCCCGAACGAGGGGAGCCTTATGAACTACAGACCTGGCATTTAGCGACAGCAGCCTAAGACCAGGGTCCTGATTACTCGCGCCACCTGGCCTTGGAGTGGGACTCATAGGGCCGGAAGGGGGGATCTCTGTGACATAGCGAGCCCTCCTTCCCCGGTAATGACCCGCCCTAAAGTCCCCGCCGTATCTGCCCCTCCCTGTTAAGACCGTAATGCTCCGACCCGCTCCCGTGAACGTGGTCCACCCACCCACCCCCATAGCCCCCGTGCTTCTCGACAGGCCCTTCGAATCAATCATCTTGAGGCTGGGATTAAGCCCAGGCCCCCCTGACACTTCTGCAGAGCAATCAGTGCAGGGGATACTCGGTTGCGGTCCCAGCTTACTCAAACAAACACAGTCACATCACCAGTCACTCCCCACTAACAGTTTAAAAACACAAAAAGTTACAATAATAATAGGGATTAAAAAGTGGGCACACCCATCTACAGTCACACCATACACACCTCATTCATAAAAATGCAGAGAAACTAAAAATGCGCAGATCTTAGATGAGACAAACAAAAATGGGGGAGGGGGAGAGGTACTCCGCTCCTCTCCCTTCCTATGGCAATTAAGTTGATTAAGATTAAGATGATTGAGAACCCAGCCACAGACCACAGATGGTATACAGAGGGGGAAGATAATGTTTCCCCCTCTAGCAAAGCTGAGAAAGGTCCCAGGAGTCTAAGAAAGTTAGGTGGAGCAGAGGGTCCTCCTACGCACAGGAGCACATTTCAGCAAAATATTAAAAATTACTTTTCGATGTGATCATTAGGAACCTAGTTAAATATGGCAGAGAAAAATTGATGGTAGATAAAAGTGGATTAAAAACAAAACTGCATTGAATTATTTTTTAATGTTCCTTATAAACCTGAGGAGTTATGAATAACAATTAGCCCTTGATCATCTATTCTATTCTATATATTTTTATATTAATGCAGACAGTTGGAGTTCATAAATCCAACTGTTGTTGATGAAAGATTATTCCAACTTGTAGAAAAAGCTATTTTAATCACTTTTCAAAATTGCTATCTTTTAGAAAAAAAATATGACTTCTTTATACAAAAAGAGACATAAAGGAAATCCAATAGGGAAATATCTGAATTTTAGCATTTTATGATCTCTTGTAAAAGAGGAAAAAAGGACAGCATTGCAAGGTAGATTGTATTGTACCTTTTGGCCTATTATTGTTATGTATATGGTCACTGATAATAATACACCAGTAGCATTTTAATGATTGGATATTAATCATATAATTCATTGGATGATAATTCACTAATTAAGAGGAATGATAAAAGTGTCAAATCATAGTTGATAGCAAACTGAATGTGAGCCAGCAGTATGATGATCATGGAAAGAAGGCTAATGCAGCCATAAGAATCTCACAAAGTGTATGTCCCAAAGGTGCTTTTTTAGGAGGCAACTGGACTTTCTTGTTTTTTTTTCTTTTGAAGACATTGTCCCAAACCATGGGAGAACCATGACCTGGATGACTGAGAATCTCTACAGACTTTTAGCTATGTAATTTGGAATGAAGACCTTTTGAATGGTGTGGGAGTAGGAATGGATTTCCAGAGGAAAAAATGCAGAAGAACTTCTTAGCACAAAAATAAGGAGCACTTCTCAGGTGACCTTGAGGACACAAATAAACCTCCAAGTGCTTCAATGACCCTCTAAAAGGATGCAAATAACCATCTGTCTGCAAGGAATATAAATCCTTCCATTCCCCACTATCATATCAGAGCTGAAGAAGGTTCTTGAAGGAGAAGCAAAACATCTTCAAAAGAAAAATATGTAATATAGATGGTACCTTGCTCAATAGTAGTATAGGTGGTACCTTGCTCAATAGTAATTACTGTGAGAGGGATCTTGGAGTCCTAGTGGACAACCATTTAAATATGAGCCAGCAGTGTGCAGCAGCTGCCAAAAAAGCCAACACAGTTCTACGCTACATAAACAGAGTGGTAGAATCAAGATCACATGAAGTGTTAATACCATTTTATAATGCCTTGGTAAGGCCAATACTGTGTTCAGCTTTGGTCGCCACGATGTACAAAAGATTCTAGAAAGAGTGCAGAGAAGAGCAACAAAGATGATTAGGAGACTGGAAACTAAAACATATGAAGAATGGTTGCAGGGAATGGGTATGTCTAGTTAAATGAAAAGAAGGCCTAGGGGAGACATGATAGCAGTGTTCCAATATCTCAGGGGTTGCCACAAGGAAGGGGAAGTCAAACTATTTTCCAAGGCACCTGAGTGTAGAACAAGAATCAATGGGTGGAATTTAATCAAGGAGAGAAGCAACTTAGAACTGAAGAGAATTTTCCTGATAGTTAGAACAATTAAACAGTGGAACAGCTTGTCTCTGGAAGTTGTGAATGCCCCAACACTGGAAGTCTTTAAAAAGGTGTTGGATAGCCATTTGTCTGAAACGGTATAGGGTTTCCTGCCTAGGCAGGGGGTTGGACTAGAAGACCTCCAAGGTCCCTTCCAACTCTGCTATTGTATTGTATTGTAAAAAAAAGTCCAGTTGTCTCCTGAAAAAGTACCTTTGGGACAACCATGACCTGGATGACTGAGAATCTCTACAGACTCACAAAGTGGATGTACTAGTTTGGGGAGACCCATCTCTAGCACCACATCCCTTTGTAGATACCACACTTAGAGAAGATATTACCCAAAACTGAATCAGCTTTAGGGAAGGGCTATGAGGCCAAGGAAGAAATCAAAGTTGCTGCTCTTAGCTTTGAGGAAAGTCAACAAGAGATAACAAATATTGATCGGTGGGAGTTGAAAATGAGAAGGAGTCTGGGAGAACATTTTCCATCTCTTACTTGAGGAAAGGAGGATACATTAGATAGAAGCTTAATTGTTATTCCAGAGTCTGAGACATGGTAAAAAGAACTAAATCACAAGAGAGGAGATTCTCTTGGCTGAATTAGAGAGAAAAGATATCCTAAAAGGAAAAGCGGTTTTAGAACTGAACCGGTGAACTAGATAAATTTGATCTCCCCTTTAATAATGAAAATTTGAAGCAACCATCAGTTAGAAAAGATTTAACTGGGATTCCCACAGAGAGGAGGAAGAAGATGGCCTTCTTCATATTTTTGAAGGTAAAATTCTATGATGCTAATAAAATACCCATGCAATACACAGGTTTATTTTTAAATGCACACATCCTTTTTACAAAAGCCTCAATCACTTATTAAAAGAATGCAAATGACAATAGTGTTTAATATCATAATGTATCTGCCCTGGTGCCAATGTTTTGGAACATTGTGCGCTGAGCAATTAGAATGACCAAACCCAGCCACAAGGCAGTTGGGATCCTTGTCCGTTGGATTCCTACTAATGAAACTAAATTTGATGGGTCATTTTCAGGATCCCATACCTGCCATGGTTGCAGCCTTGGAACTCCCAAGCATTCTTTGCACTCCTTCCTTCTCCTCCTGGATCTGGAGGAATACGCAACATCCAAGGAGTGGGCCAGGGTCTTGATGACACTGTAAACATGGTGGTCATTTATTACCTGGATGCTGTTCCATTTGTTTAGGGAGTCAAGGGGTACTTTCTGGGTGCATCTTTTCCTACCCTTGACAGAAAAGAGCTGCTTTGAAAATGAACAGTGAAATGACTTATCTTCAACCTGGGGATCCACAAAGAGAATGGGTTCAAAAACAGCATTGTTTGCCTTATCTTTATATCTGTTATTAAAGTGCCAAATACTATGGATATGTTGGAAAAGCCTGTGTCTTCTGGTTCTCAGTTTTATAAGGGGTGTAATGATCCAGACTTTACCTTCAATGGGTCCTGGCAAACCAATAAATATTAAATAGAAAGGAAGAACTCTATCATAAGTAAAGCAATATTCCATGAAGTGAACAAAAACATTGACTTGTCTCCACTTAGAGATGGCATCCCTAAGGGCTGCTGTATGTCCTGTCTTTGGGAATCGTTGTGATATAACAACACAAATTCCATTCCTGACAAGCATAGGAGTAAATGTCCTCATAAAATTATCTCCCTCTTCTGTGTCTGAAGCAAATAGACCAATCAAGATCCAACCAAAATGGGTGAGCAGTTGTACAATTCCTGGGTACTGGATCCCTTCTTTGGGGACCATTCGGTGGAAAAAAGGGAATTCCCTTTTATCACTAAGAGCCACAGAAGCAGTTGCATAACTGATCTGAAAAAGCAATGAAGACTGCTGTGTTATATCTGGGCTTAAATGAAGTCCAAAATAATTAGGTTTTCATAAATCTGATTATGTTATCGTGTATTGTTTATTGCTGATTAACAATTTGGTCATTTTAAGATGACGAATGTAAAATACAGAATATTAATAAGACCAGATATAAAATAGAATAAAAGAAACAAATTAAGAAAAAAGGAATGAGAATAAAGAATGAAAATTGTATTTCTATATAACCACTACAGTTTACCACAATTCGATTCACATGTGCACATATCAAAGAAACCTTTTTTCAATAAAGGGTCAAATTATATATAATTTTTAAATTCTTATCACTTGGAAAATATGTTGTTTCAATATAAGAATCCCAGTAGGTTGTTCATCCAATGTGTGGTCCAAGTTGACGTTTTCTTTCTTATACATTTGACAATCAAATACATTTCTTATGCCTTCTTTCTATGGAGCTCTGCAAATAGAAGTCTGTTTATTATAAGATACATGGTTAAATCTTCCACATTTAACCATTGTGTCCAGCTTTTCAAATCTGCATTTTGAAATACTGTTCAAAATGTTAAGGCGTTTCTGTATTTAAATTCTTGACAATTGGGAAAGTATGTTTATAGTGGCTCATCTGTTTCAATGGTCAGCCTTACTGAGCATATCTATGGTATAATCTTTCTCTGCTTCAATATCCCAGATTCTGTGTGCAGTAATCTTTCTAGCTTTCCTACATCTGTACAAGAGAAAGGGAAACCATAGTTCCTAATAAAATTTGTTAGTTCTACTATCCAAGAGATTCTTATTTGAAATCTTGCCTGTTCTGACAGACACAATTGTGAGAGTCTTTCAGTTTCCATAGCTTTAAGCTCAAACCAGTAATTATATGCTTTGATTTTAGACAAAGAACAAATTGTATGGCTTGCCAATTCAGCTCTCAGGTCAGAGTTGAAGTTCTTCTACCCAACTCCAAGATATATATGCAGTTTCTTAATCATCCAGCTCATGATTGTCCCAAAGGTATTTTTCAAGAGGCAACTGGAGTTTCTGGTTTTTTCCTTGAAGATGATTTTTGGATGAGAAGAGAAACGTCTTCCAAGAAAAAGTCAGAAAGTCCAGTTGCCTCTTGAAAAAACACCTTTGGGACACCTCCAAGATATTTCTCATATGCTCTGAATTAGCATGTTCTAGTAGTGACATTTGAGCCCCAATTATCAGGTCCAAATAACAGCATCAAGATAACCTTCACCTTATAAACTTTTATAATTAGGGCTTAAGGATGCTTGATAGTTAGACTTATTTAATTTACTCATGCTCTTGATCTAAGCTTCCTTGTTTGAAGTTTCCAAAAGATTACCTAATTAATTTATGAGCCTCGAGACAAATTTCAAAAGAAATCCATTCATTTATTAGGATCAACATTTTGGCATGTTTTTCAGCAGAGCCGAAAGCGATTTCTGCTTTATGGCGGCTGAACTTTACCGCTGTATCCCCTCCCTTCTGTCTGTGTCATAAATCACATCCACCAACAAAGTGCTGCGGCAGGCTGTGAACATGCAAATTTTACATGCTATCTGTAGAAGTATGAGACCTGACTCTATCCAAAGGTATGCATAGTAATCTTCTCCCTTTTCTCTCTATTTAATGTCAACTTGATAATAGTCATGGAAACGCTTTACAAGTTGACACTTTGATGATAATTTACTAACCATTAGACTAACAAACATGTGATTGCTATGGTCCTTTTTATACCTAGAGCAATAGGAAGTACTATTGCTATCTTCCTCCCAACTGAATATGACAAGTATTTTTTGTATGTCTTAATGGGACCTGCCAAAAGAGAGTCCCACCACTCAGCATATTTGCTGAATTGTTTAATGGGTAGATTTATTGCTCTTCAAGCCTTTTATGGTGAATTTATGAAGTTAAAAAATAGTTGTCTCATTGACTAACATGCTTGTAATTTTTAAAATAAACTCTTAATGTCAGTGGTAACTTTGAGTCAATAAGACATATGTGTTTTATAACCATAGGTTATATACAGTCATTAAGATTCTCTCCACATATTTGAATTTAGTTTACCATTAAAAATACCATTATTTTGACTAAGATCATATACAAAATATGAGTTTTCCATCTCTACTGCCTCTTCCTTATGGGAAAAAGAGCTTTTGATTGGACACAGAGCCTCTCCCTATCTTAAGACATATGCACCAGAAGCGCCTAAAGCAATACAAATTTTGTCATTAAAGGATATGCCTGCTTTGATTGCTTCCCCCTTTCCACTATGGATCCCAATCCTTAGCCATGACACCTACAATGGCCATGGTGAAAAACAGTTCTTGAATTCCATAGAGAAGATATGGTTGGAAACCTCACATCACCTTACTCATTTTATCAGACAGAGACATACACAACCAACCTGTGGGACTTTGTAGGTGCCTATTGATGTTGACATCTGGATGGAGATGTCCATGTAAGTTGCATCAAGAAGAGCCAAAAGGTTGTCCTTCTTTCCACAGCTGTAGTTGGGAACATTGGCTTCTCCAGTTGACAGCATGTCCAACAAGGCATCTGAAGTGCCAAGTGTGTTCAAATAGTTGTCACGGCTATTATAGCCTAGTGTGAGATTGTGCAGAATCTGATGATTGTTATTGACTACTTGAATAGCGAAAATGAAGTGTAGCATTCTTGACTGATCAAAAGGTAAACTATGGTAAAAAAAAAACCTCACATTTTCATTACTATCTTCAACAGCAATGCAATATATTGTTTTTTAATGAACTCCTATTTATATCCCAATGTCTGTGGCTTCTGTCCATACTGTTCTAAAATCAGAAATAAATGATTGTCTCCATTACCAATTATTTTGTGTGAGTTTTAAGAGGATGGGGTGGAGATAGTGTATCACCAGGTTTAATAGTCATGCTGTACACACACACACACACACACACACACACACACACACTATCCACACACATACACTGAGAGAGAGAGAGAGAGAGAGAAAGAAAGAGAGAGAGAATGTACATATATACTAGTGATTTTCATTTGTTCAATATTAGGATTCAAAATGATTCAATCATTAAGTTAGACATATCTACTTCTCACCCCCACAAAAAAGAAGAGGCTATTTCATAAGTTACCCAAGAAGCCAACCCTAAAATCAAATGGGCATTTATATTTTTTTTTAAGAATCAGGCATTCAATATCAATGAGCATTTATAAAAATGTGGAAATAGGCTAGAGAGAGTTGACTACAACCATTTCAAAAAATACTTTAAACAAAAAGTATCCAGGTAATGAACTCAGATGGATGGGAAGAAGAAAATAATTTAGACTTCTTTCAGGGTTTTTTTCTGCTCCAAATTTTTGTTCTGAGTCTCTTTCACAAAATAGGACAGAGGAAGGAAGCCATGGAAATCCAAATTATGCAAGAAATTAGGTCCTGCAATAGAGGAGTAAGTGGAATAAGAAGAAAATAAGACAATATTAGAGCTGCAAATGGAGGAAATCACACTCAGTGACTTACAAGACTGACTGACTATAAGGAGCCTTGTTGAAGGTAAACATTACATGTGATGCTCTTGTTTCAGACATTACGATACTAATGAGATGGTCTCCTGGTCTGTAATAGCTCTTTGGATTGTTTCCATTCTGGTGTGCCAACCTAAGTGGGCACTTCAATCTAAGCTTCCCAGAGACTGGCTGGGACAGCAGCAGCAGCAGCAGAAACAGAAGCAGGAGGTCCATAATTCTTGGTATGTGTGTGAATCTATCCCCTTCTCGTTTCTAAACAAGAACAACCAGAAGAATTAAAGAATTCAAAGGAAAGATTAAAATGCCAGCAGGTCTCTTCATTCAAACAGAAAACCACTTGAGCACAACTTAAGGCTTTTAACTGCTTCTGATGCAAAATCCTCCCATGTTGCATCACTCTGATGTTTACAGCAAAGGTAGCTATTGAAGATGTAGCTGAAGAGATTCAAAAGACAGCAATGAAAATTACAGTGAGAAGCAACTTCTCTAGGGATTCAGGTCTTTTTTCAGTGCTGCATGTGCAAAGAGATAGCTGGAGAAAGGCATGATAGTAAACAAAACAAAAACAACAACAACACCCACACAAAGATACATCCCTGAGGCAACTCTTCTATGGTGGTTTCCATTCTTCCAGTCAGGATATATCCAGAAAGTGAAGCTGTAGAAAGGTATTTCAACACACAGGGAATTCTTCTGCTGTTTTTTTTTTAACATGGCCTCTTCTCCTTAGCAAGCAAGACATTGGGCATGTTGACCATAAAGAAGGAGAACAAAATAATCAAGATTAGATGTGTCTTTAACATGGACATTGATCAATGTGTTCTGGATGAATCCAGTACTATTTCTTCCAGTGTCACCCATCTTTCTGAGTGGAAATGGTCCCCTCTGGACAAGGCATGCAGTCATAGTAGCAAATGGGCTGTCCTTCTCTAACCCGCTTTACAAACCCAGGATGATAATTTTCCACACATTTAGCAATAGGAATAGCAGTTAGACTTACATACCGCTTCATAGGGATTTCAGTCCTCTCTAAGCGGTTTACAAAGTCAGCATATTGCCCCCAACAACAGTCCGGGTCCTCATTTTACCCACCTCGGAAGGATGGAAGGCTGAGTCAACCCTGAGCCGGTGAGATTTGAACAGCCGAACTGCAGAACTGCAGTCAGCTGAAGTAGCCTGCAGTGCTGCATTTAACCACTGTGCCACCTCGGCTCTTGGACTGTCGCAGAGACTAAGCAGATAAATAAAGAATGCCAAAGAAAAATTGTTAGAATTCACAAGGGAAAATGGAGGTCAATATAAACCAAGAGGTTTCTGAACTTCGCTTAGTTAATATGAAATATCTAACTGGTTACAAAAGGTTGTAAGGCAAGAATCTTGAGAATCTTAGACATTTGATATGAATATAAGAAATGACTGTGGAAGAGATGCACAAAAGCTAATTGTAACTAACTGACACACTTTCTACAAGTTGTAATGTAAGATGACGATTTGCGTGTGTGTGTTGTTTGTTTAATAAAAATAAAAATTTCTTGGGGAAAAAAAGGTTGTAAGGGATATACCACTCATGAATTCTTCATTTACCTCCTCCCTTTTGCTTCTAACGCATTGCAATAGACATTAAGGTTGTTCCTCAATGCCATATTTCCACAGGAAATCTTTTTTCTTTTGACTGTTAGCCAGGCTATCTACTTTCCCCTCCCTTCCCCTTCTCAGGCTTTATGGCAATTATGAGGCAGCACAAAATGGCTTCATCCAGAGTTGACACTAGGTTCTAGGGACCAGTTGAGACTAATGCTTTTATATGAGCCTCCTTCCTTCACAGTAGATTCCCTGCCTGGCTCTTGGACCGTAGTGAAGTACTGGTGGTGGTGTTTCAGTGGATTATGGTTCTGGGGGTGTTCAACATGATACCCCTCTGAATGGAGTCAGAGATAGCCTGGGAGTTTATGGAAACCATGACACCCATGAACCCATCCCAAGTCATCCAGTGATTTGATGTTATTGTGGAAGCAGTTCCTTGGTGGTCAGGAATGGAATAGTTTATCTATGATCTCCCTGTCACAATCCCTGCTCATCATCATCCTCAACCTGTTTTCCTGTCATCCAGACTAGTGCAATGCATTCCACATGGGACTGCCCTTGATGAACAGTGTTGTGGCCTGTTAGCCTCCGGCCCATTTGGCAGTCGAATCAAACGAGGAGGCTGCATGGAAGACCCTAGCTCTGGGGATAAAAGGCAGGGGGCAGAGATGAATAGGTGTGGCAGACAACTATTCATTTCCCTGCCAGTCTGTCATTGATAGCCTGTACTTCAGTATTCTGTCAGGAAATTATCAGAACTCTTCTTGGAATATGCAGCACCTTCTGAGCATGTGTGTGTCTCTCTCTGCTGCTGGAAGAATGTGAGCACATTTTCCAGGACCTCCTTTGCAAGTGTGGGAAGAGAGAGAGAGAGAGAGGAAGGGAGAGAGAGAGGGATGGAGAGAGAGAGAGACTCCTGGTGTGTTGAGCCACTTCTGGGGAAAAGGGAGCAAGTGTCACTTTCCACAGGACTTAGAGACTTTGTAGCCTGCTGTGAGAGAGCGGCTGCTGGCACTCCTAATAAAGGGAATGTTTTTACAAAGTAGAACTTTCTGTTTATGCTGGAACTGCAGGAGGCCATCGTGGCTGAAAATGGAGCCTGGGAAGGCTGCACACAGCCCTCCCGAGCTCCATTTCTACTGGTCGAGGCATTGCAGGCTGGTCCTTCCTTGTTTCTAGGGCAGCCCCATGGCCAGATTTAACTGCCACATGGGCCAGATCTGGCCCCTGGGCCTTGAATTTGACACCTCTGATCAAGAATGACAGGGAAAACTATTTGTATATAAACAGAGAGCAAACCAAATTCCATTCTAGCCCTTTTGGTCTTCCCTAGTTGAGTAACAAAATGCCTGCAAGAAAACAACCAAGTTCAGGCATCACCAAGACTTCCCAAGTTCAACCCTGAGCTACAAATAATCTTTTACATTGAGATTTAACATAGTTAACTGTTCTGACCCCCCTTCTCCGCTCGTTCACAGATGACAGGCAGACAGACTTAAAAGGAAATAACTTTATCAGTCCTCGACTCAGACTGGCTGCGAGCCCAAAATGAACATAAATAAAGTCTCTGGCAAGAAGATAACAGAATGCAAAAACAAAGATCTCTTACAGCCAAACCAGGTGTACAGAAAGAAAGCAATTCACTTCTCCAAGTGTCTCTCACAAACAAACCACGACCAATGAACAATGAACCATGAACAAATGACTTCTGCAACCAGGGCGTGGCACCATCAGTCCTTTTATCTCCAGAAGACCACACTAACGAGCCCCAGCTGCATTGTTATTCCTGCATCCCAAATCAACTCACAGCAAACTTCTGCTGAGTCATAACAGTTAACAATAAAAAAAAATATTCAAGTGGCTTTCAAATGAAGTGCCCTCTTACAAGCCAAAGGACAAAACAAAGTAGCATTGCATTTCAAATTGTTCCTCATTATTTCAAATACCAAAAAGGACTTTTCTTTGTATCAAAATCATTTTTCAGTACTTCAGTTTTGTAGAGCAAGGTATTATCTCACATCTGACCAGTCACATGACATGTTATTCAATAACGTGATTATGTGTTTAGAACACAGATTATGGCTCTTTTATTTCCGAATCTGTCCCTTTTTAAGAGCAGGCCTATTGAATTATCCCAGTGGGGTGAAAGAGAAACATGGATAAATCTGACCAGGTCTGATCTGCTTACAAACATCACACACCATAGGTCTTTCCTTGTAAGAGACATAGTCCCAATTTCAGTGGATTCAGTCTAAACCTGAACCTGGGAGCTTGTCAATAGAATTACCTTCTTCTGTGCTGTTTGAAATGAAAAACAAGCAAATGTGAGGTTATCAGCATCATAATCCACAGTCCTTGATAGCCTCTCTCACCAGTTTTATGAGGGGGGACAGATTGGGAGAGAAAAGAGCTACAATCTTCGTTCTAAAAAAATAATCACCCTGCCTCCCTTATTTGACATGGCTGAATCAGCTGAAAACTGTATTTAATACTGTAGAATTTGAAGGACACTTTGCTCAATAGTACTGAAGCCTTCCAAGCAGCCTAAGAAAACTGCAAGGGTCCTACTAGCCACATTAAATTCTTAGGGAAAGTGAACTGTCAATGTAATGATGATTTAATAGCTGACCAGTTGCAGCAATGCTGTAATACTGTAATGCTGTAATGATGATAGAATGCAGGAGTGGTATTCAGCGGGTTCTGACCAGATCTGGAGAACCGGTAGTGGAAATTTTGAGTAGTTTGGAGAACTGGCAAATACCACCTCTGGCTGGCACCACCCCCATCTATTCTCTGCTTCCCGAGTCCCAGCTGATTAAGACTAAATGGGGATTTTGCAATAAGCTTTCCCTGGATTGGGGAGGGAATGGATATTTTACAGTATCCTTCCTCTGCCTCACCCACCAAGCCACGCCACACTATGCCCACCAAGCCTTGCCCACAGAACTGATAGTAAAATATTTTGAATCCCACTACTGATGCAATGGTAATAAGTCAGTAGATATCAGACTTGGAAGCCATCCTTTACATTCAGCCTTCAGGCCTGCCACATTTTCTACTGTGGGCAAATGGAAGGGGGGATTAGATAGATTATGGGTGATGTATAGTCAAAATAACATTCTTTTCTCAGAGAGTCAAGGCCATCCTGCCCTTGCAGCGTTGATGATATAACTGGGAAGGTATCTCCAGTTTTCGATGGTACCTGATTGGACATGTGAGTCCTGGGCAGGGAGTTGAACTTTCTTTTGGGTGGGGAAAACCTGGAAACTTTCAGATTCAGGTTTCCCCAGATGTGCCAATATGACATCACTAATAAAATAGAACTTTGAGGAAATTCAAGCCTCTGAGTCTTTTTTTGTGGGGGGTGTTGCTTGGAACCCTGACAACAAGGTAATTTGACTGTTACCACTTTAAGAGGCTGTATCATAAGAGAGGCCCTGTTGGGATATATCAGTCTCTCCCTTCCATGCTGTAAATTGCTGATTGATTGTTTGACCTTCGCCAGTGTACGATATGCTTTGTGCAGATAAACCACTATTTATTAAAGACAAACCCCTGTTACATGTTATTGCTGCTGGGTTGTCTCACATAATCACATTGTGTGCATTCTGACATTATCCACCTTGGTGACTAGGCTTAATCCAATTGAACTGGTTCTAAGGCTTTGAAAAAAAGGGAGGGGTACACACCAATATTTATCCCACCTTGTTGAGCAACTTTAGCTGTGACAGATGAATTTGGTTGATAATAAGTCTCTGTCTTTCAAAGCTCCCCAGTTGCTCTTGGACAGGATTCACCCTGGGGAGAACTACCCAACTTATGAGGTTCAGATCTGCAGTTACATCTCCATTTTCATCCAAATATAGTTTCAACAGGGAAAGATTGCACAGTTCATTCTTCTTGAGAAACGGGTGGAACTGGAATAGGGGGAAAACATCAGGTCTTTTAAAAGCAGCAGATGTCATCTCTTCACACTTGAATCTTTCTTCTACAGTTGTTTAACTTGCAAATATAAAAGTACAATTATTATTATTTT
This sequence comes from Thamnophis sirtalis, assembly GCF_051295495.1. Lineage (NCBI taxonomy): Eukaryota > Metazoa > Chordata > Lepidosauria > Squamata > Natricidae > Thamnophis > Thamnophis sirtalis. The sequence continues at coordinate 4,299,735 of NW_028261383.1, forward strand.
AGGATTTAAAATATCATAAAAATTGTAATTCCACAGGTAACAAGTTATGTAATTTGTTATGCAACCTGTTATGCAATTTGCTCAATTTGGTTCTACCTGGCAAACGGGCTTGGTTTTCTTTCCTTGAAATTAGGACTGCAGCACCGCTGTTGAAATGTAGGAAGGAACATCTGCAGGATCTCATTGGTGACACCAGAGTGATTGAAGCAGCATCAGAAAGTCAGGCTGCAAGCTCCACACCTTTGGGGCGTGTGTGATGTCACAATGCACTTAGGACAGGAAGTGTTGCTTGCATCACAAGGTCACAATGCTGCTTCCATCAATCTAGCCTAGTGTCTCTCTCTTTTTATTTTAAAATTTTGATTTTTTTCAATATAGTAAAAGTAAACAAAGAAAAGGAAGATAGTAAGAAAAATGAAAATTAAAAGGAAGAAAACAGCAATGCTGTTCACCTATCTATCTATCAAGTTGCTGGAATAGTTAGAAAGAATATTACTTGAACATTTACCCTCTTATCAAGAATCAGAAAGTATGTCTCCCTATGTTTTTTTTTTCCTTCTACATTTTGTTGGCCTTCTTACTTTTCACTCTTCACATGACTTGAAAGTAGCTTACTCAGGGAAGTAAGATCAGGTAGTTGAACTAGAAGACTTCCAAGGTCCCTTTCAACTCTGTTATTCTGTTATGCCAAGGATGGCTTCTCAGTAAATAAATATATTCTCAGAAAACTTAGAGGCCTGGCAAAGAAGGAAGTAAGTTCCTCTTATGGAATGATATTGAGGAGGGAATTCAATGGCTTCGAAAGGGGACAGTGTTGTAAAGAAGGAACTCATGTTAATGTGTATAAGGTGTGCTGGGTGGATGGGGTGCTCCCCTAATAACTGCTGTCATCACTCTTGGGAGAAGAATAAAAAAAATACTTCATGCCAGTAACCCAGGCCTGCTATGCCTCCAAACCAGTTCCCCGGTCATCACAGCATGTTTTTTTTTAAAAAAATTAATGTTCTGCCCATGCACAGACCTATTTATGGGCAACTGTGTATGCACGCAGAGTATGTATCTGGCGTGCGTGCGAGCAAAGGGAGCAAACTTGTGCACACACAAAACCAGCAGTAATGCCAGCAGCAACCCATCCCTGTCCTAGTTCCATCCCTTTCTGGACAAGAAGAAGATTTGCAATGTTTCCCTGAATAAACTTTATGTGGACCAAAATGGAGATGTGAGAGCAGATCTGGAGGTCATGAGCTGCGTGCTTCTATGAAACAACAATCCCCATAAACTGCAACTGGGGTGTTTTGAAAGCCAGAGGTTGATTTTCAACCAAGGTGCTCTGTCTTGTATAAAGTTGCTTAACAAGGTATTTAATATATATTTGTGTCTATTTCTGATTTCCAAAGTCATAAAACACATTTAAGGTAAGCTAAGGCTAGTCACCAAGGTGGATGATCTTCACTAAGAATTCAATGTGGGGAGCAGAACCCTTATGCTTGTCTCAGATGGCTTTGAAGGCTTCAGTACTATTGCCCCAGTGTCCTTTAGATGCTGCAGCATGAAGCACTGTTTTAAGCCGATTCAGCCATGCCCAACATGTGATTCCAGACGACAATTCTTCATGATACAGAGCATGGCTCTTTTTCTTCTTGAATGCAACTAGTTTAAATTTATTGTTTTCTACTTTGAGTCTCTTCGGGCAAAAAGTAAGCTCCATATTTAACTAATAATAAAGCTGGTTTTGTCTTTCCATGCTGGTTGGTGTCAGTTAATTGTACGTCTTCAACAAAAAGGACATTTTCTTGGATGCCTAGCTGGATCTTTAAAATATTTCTTCCCCACATTGGGCTCATATTCTGTTCTGACCTCGGTTTCCTGAGACAGTAAAAATCACTCGCTTAGTCCCCAAAACCCTCTTTTTATTTCAACGGCTATGAATTTTGTTCATTCACAGCTCTTAATGAATCACAAATAGTTTGCAAAGAGTCCGACAGAAGTCTGCCACAGTTTTTCAGGATAAGGCTGGTAAGCACCCACCTTTATCTCCCTTGAAGCGCTGCCAAAGATTTAATTGCCAATTAGCTTTGCAAGGCCAAACAGAGCACAGAGTCAAAATGGAGCTTCAGAGTTTAAACTGACCAGAACAACGTTGCTTCTTGTAAAGGCTCACATCTTTTTGCTCCTCCTTTATGATTTATGGGAGGGGCCAATCATCTCCAAGGTTTACTCCTGAATTGCCTATTTTGTCTTAACTGTTCTTGCCTTCTGGCAGCTCTGCGCATGCACATACTGGGAACAGGCTCCCCTGTTCCTCTGCCTTGCTGATTTTAGACTCTGGAGGCTCCAGAGGCAGTATATAACTCCCATATGGCCCTGGCCCCATCTCTGCCTCCAATGCAGAGCACTTGTCCGAGCCTTCCCCAGACTCCAAGACTGGACCATGTTCCTCCCCAACCTCCTCACTGTCTGACTCTGCTGCCAGCTCCCCCAGCTGCCAGCGGACCACAACATATTCATGTCTCATGTACTGCAGCAAAAGATGCCTGACTTACACTTTTTGAGGGACACATTCTCAAGCCAAGCCTACATCTCACTTCACTTCAATTCTGGAAAGTATGTGGTGATCTTTAGTCTTATTTCAGTAACATGGCGGCCATATTAATTGAAGAGCCCTAAGAATTTTTTTCATATGTATTTTGAGTGAGATCTGACTATTTTTGAGGGGAGCAGTTTTGCAATGTTTAATGTAGTCAAAAAAATTCCTGTCCTACTGGGTAGAGTTTCCGCATTGCATTTTTATCCTAATAACTAATAGAATAAAAGTAATATGTCTTTTAGAATGTAATTTATTCTAAAAAAAATTAAAAAGAATTAATCATGGCTAAATGAAGAAAAGATGAATCCTCAAATCAATTTTTGAAAGAGAGTGTTGAGTCTTACAGATGATATTTTGTAGTGGGGTCAGTTCTTTGGGGATATGTCCAGAAAGGGTATTAGGAGAGTGAGCAGGAAGCACTGAACTCATGGAATTCTGAGGCTCAACAAGGATTATGACATTACCAAACAAATACAGAAGTAACTGGGGAAGGTCATCCCGAGTGTTGCCACTGGGAAGGTAATCTGCACATCCTTGACACCCAGCTCAACTACCCTCATCTACTTTCAAGAGTAAGTCATAGAGACAAAGAGAGCTTGTTCACACAGACTTAGATTTCCATATTCATCCCACTTAAGGGGGAAAAAAACTTCCCTTCTGTTTTGGGAGGGAGGGGGGTTTCATCCTTTCTGTATCTCTTTGTTAATATAAGTGTCACATTTCTTATCCTGTCCGTTATGAGCTGCTTGAGAATTTTAACCATTAAATATCATGAAACTAAGAAGAAATTTTAATCTTATTTCCCTAGTTTTATCATGAGCTGTTCTTTAGTGTTTAGATCTGGCCTCAGGATGATAATGTAGCACTTGGGGAAAAAGGTGCATCCCAGGAGTCCAGCACTGGAGGCCAAGATGGAGAAGATTTGAACAACCACCATGTATTTCCCTTTGGTGCTCAGGTAGGTGGGCACAAAGGAGACCCAGACACTGCAGAAGACCAGCATGCTGAAGGTGATCAGCTTGGCTTCGTTGAAGGCTCCAGGCAGATTCCTGGCCAGGAAAGCTACTGTGAAACAAGTGGCAGCTAAGAAACCCATGTACCCAAGGACAACATAAAACATGGTAATGGAACCTTCATTGCATTGAAGGGTGATTTCTCCAGGCTGGGACTGCAGGTCAGAATCAGGGAACGGGGGAGAAACTGTGAGCCAGATGGAGCAGATGATAATTTGGACAGCAGAACAAGAAAGTATGATGGAGTTGGCCAAGCTTTTCCCCAACCATCTCTTAACTCGGTTTCCTGGTTTTGTGGCCAGAAATGCCAGCACCACTGTGATTGTTTTGGCCAAAACAGAAGACACAGCTACTGAGAAGACAATGCTGAACAGTGTTTGTTGGAGAAAGCAGGTGGCTTTTCTTGGTTGTCCAATGAAAAGAAAGGCAGACAAAGAACAGAACAAGAGGGAGACAAGGAGGATGTAGGAGAGGTCCCGGTTGTTGGCTTTGACAATTGGAGATTCTCGGTATTGAATGAATATGATTAAAACAAGGCCTGTGGTTAGGAACAAAAGTGTGGCAAAAGAGACCAGAATGATGCCCAGATGTTCTTCATAAGTGAGGAAGGTTATAACTTTTGGGATACATTGGATTCTCTTCTTTGGATATTGATCATCTGGGCACTTGGTACATTTTTTAGTATCTGAGAAAAGAAAATAAGTTTTTAGTAGCCTTTCCTTTCAAAGTTCAAGACAGATCTGATGACAGCTGTTATTGAGAGACTGGAAATAGTAAATATTCAATAGGACTATGTATATACACATATACCAGTGATGACTAAACTTTTTGGCACTGTGTGCCAAAATTGGAGCGCATGGGCACCAGAGCACTGAAACTTAGAAGAGAGCAGTTGGCTGGAGCACATGTGTGCCACTGCCAGCTGCTCTTCTGGGTTGCATTGTGCACATGTGTGTCAGACAGCTGGTCTAACACGCATGCGTATCAAACTGCTACTCTCTTCTGGGTTCTGGTGCTCCCGCACATGGCAAGACAATCTGGCTGGCGCACACACTTGCGATGGAACATGGAAGAGCAACTGGCGATGGCACACAAGCCCATAGAGAGGGCTGTGCATGGCACCTCTGGCAAGCATGCCATTGATTCACCCTCACAGACATATACAATAATTATACAATTATATACACAATCATACAAAAAACAACAAAAATAAAACCCAAAAGAGGAATACTGTCATCACAACTACCATTCTCTGAGGCTACCCACATTTTCATCAGGCTCTGAGTTCACCCTATCCCAACACTTGGGAGAACAGTCATTTCTTAGTTTGATGGTAATGCTTGCTTGCTTGATTAATTCTTTCTTTCATTTCTTTCTTTCTTTTTTCTTTCATGTATGTATGTATGTATGTATGTATGTATGTATGTATGTATGTATGTATACATATAATGGTTTATTTATTTGTATGCCACCCATCTCACCAGAGACAAATTTAGGTGGCTTATAGAAATCCAATTAAAACAATAAATAAGAATTACAAATTTAAAATTCAGTTAAAGTAAAACTAACTAGGATGGAGAGGTAGGGAGCAAAGTGCATGCTAGGTTTTTTCATAACCCTTGAATCAAACCTCTCTCCCTCCATCAGTTCTTCCAATTAGATCTTTCTGCTTATGTAGTTTTATGATCTTGAAAATAATAATAATTGATTGATGCATCTTTTGGATTGTAAGGTAAAGTTAGTTGGATAACAAATGCAGCTGAACTGAAATCAATTCTCAAGTTTCAAAGGACTTAGATGTGCCTAAGAAAGGTAAACATGGAAAGAAACTTCAAGACTAAGAATTGGAAAAGATATTCCTCCTGCAGAAGTAACCTCAATCCATCATGTCCTCCTATCTCTTTGTAACTCATTCTTCAAGATATTTTCTTATTCCTCCTGCAATGTTGAAAATGAAGAACAAACAAACAGTCAAGCTTAGATGTGTCTTAATTAACATGCACATTGACCACAATGCTGTGGACAAATTCAATACCATATCAGTTACTCACCTTCCTGAGTAGAGATTGTCCCCTCTGGACAAGGAACACAATCATAGCAGCAAACTGGCTCTCCTTCTCGAGCCTGCTTGACAAATCCAGGATGACATTTTTTCACACATTTCGACTGAGGAAGAGTCTAAGGAGTAAAACCATGTGTGAGGACTCAACACCCATGGAAAATGGATGTAGAGATTAATATGACCCAAGTAACTGTCAACTTCGGACCGAACCTGACATAAGCCAGTTTCCTATTCTTCAGTTGCCACATAGAGGGGGGAAGGGTGAAGGAAGTTGGAATGTCTTACTAGACATTACATCAGAGGTGGGTTGCTCCTGGTTCTGCCTGGATTGGGTGAACCCGTAGTGGCAGCAGCAGGAGGATCTGCCCACCCACCTGGACACTTCTGCACATGCGCAAACACGAAAGTGCATGAGTGAACTGGTAGTAAAAAAAAATGGAAACCCACCACTGCACCACAAAGAGCTTTCTCATGGGAACCAAGGTCTTCTCTACTGGTAATGTATAAAGTTGGGGAGGAGTGCCTGGAGAGAGAGTTCTTTGAGGAAAATCTTAGCCTCTGAGTCCTGATTTGCTTGGGTCCATTAGTTGGAACCTTGACAGTAATCTCTGGGCTTCACTTAGGTAAATATGAAATCTCTGACTAGTTCCAGGCAGCTCTAGGAGATAAAGCTACTGACATCTTCATTTAGTTCCTATCTTTTGATTCTGGTAGGTTACGTTGCAAGAAAGGAATTTTCTACTTAATGAAGTCTGGAGTGATGGAACTGAGAAAAGATTTAAGCATTAACTAATGTTTTATATAGTATTTTAATTGTTTAACCACAAGCCATCTAGAGTGGACATCATAGAAGTTTAAAAATAAGTTACAACCAGTGGGTTCCTCTTCATGGTCGTATTAACTTCCATTCCTCCATATTTTATATGACCATGATTTTAAAGTCTGATGATCTATAGATATTAAATTTTAGAATAAAATTCAGAGCCAAGGTGGCACAGTGGTTAAATGCAGCACTGCAGGCTGACTGCTAGATCAGCAGTTCAGCGGTTCAAATCTCACCGGCTCAGGGTTGACTCAGCCTTCCATCCTTCCGAGGTGGGTAAAATGAGGACCCGGATTGTTGTTGGGGGCAATATGCTGACTGTGTAAACCGCTTAGAGAGGGCTGAAAGCCCTATGAAGCGGTATATAAGTCTACTGTTATTGCTATTGCTATTCTAAAATAATTGTTAAACTTTTATTCTATTACATTGATGAAAATAGAATAAAATTGTGATGAAGAAACATCTGACCTATAGGACAGGTTTCTGCTGGACTATATAAAATATTGCAAAGCCACTCCTTGAAAATGTCTAGAACTCTCCCCCAGTAAAAATAATCACTTCCGTTGCAGGCGTTTGCAAAATGTTTTATTACCGAACCGATAGTAATGGCAGCTGGAACCCATCTCTGGATAAAATGCTCTCTTACAACCCAAAGGCCAAATTTACATAACATTTCCTTTCAAATTGTCCCTTGTTACTTCCAATGCTAAGAAGGCCTTTTCTTTTGATCAAAGTCTCATTTCATTGCTTCAGTTTTCAAAGTTTGGGTATATTCTCACATCAAAACAGTGTATGTGATTTCATGTGAACTGGAAGCCTTGGACCTTCTTAGGAATAGAAGGTCTATTGCCCTATCCCAGTGGGGATAGTCCATCACAGACTATGTAACAGCTATTTCCTCAACCAGGACATAGTGACTCCTAATTCTATTGAACAGTGTTTGCCATTATAGCATCTGAAGGGCATTTGGGTCAATAGTATTGAGCCTCCCAAGCTGCTTAAACAAGCTGTAAGATTTCTTCTCCACACGTTGACTTCTCAATGAAGTTCATCCACATTTGAGACTAGGCTTAGCCTGCTTGAACTGGTCTTAGGGCTTTGGAAAGCAGAGAAAACACAGCCATTTTCCACCCACCTTGTTGAGCAACTTCAACCGTGAAAGAGCATTTTGTCTGATAATAAGTCTCTGTCTTTCAAACCTCCCCAGGTGTTCTTTTATGGAATCCTTCTTGGAGAAAACCAACAAACTCATAATGTCCAGATCTGCTGCTACATCTCCATTTTGGTCCAAGTACAGTTGAAACTGGGAAAAATTGCAAAACTCATTCTTCTTCAGAAAGGTATGGAACTAAAATGGAAACATGCAGGAATTTTAACAGTAGAAACATACATTTCTTATCCTATGTGGTCTTTTCATACTGATTCTTCCGTCTATAGTTGTTTATTTTTTTAAAAAAATGATTTTTATTGATAGTTTTAATCTTCTATACTTGTTTAAATTGCAGTTGTGTTTAGTGGAGAGAACAAGTGTTACCACTATGATAAATATATATTGACAATTAAATAATAAAATTGGCCAAATATGGAAGACATTCTGGAGCAGGAGTATCAAACTCAATTTCATTAAGGGCCGCATCAGCATTGTGTTTGACATCGGGAGGCAGGGTGGGGGTGGCCAGCTATATGTTACTCATGTCAGGATGCCTGTAGTGGCCCAAGAGCTCTGTCAGCGAAAATGTGCTGTTTCTAGGGGGTGGCCCTGTGGGTCTAAGCACCCTGCGGGCCACATCCAGCCGCCTGGCCTTGAGTTAGACACCCATATTCTAGAGCAAACAATTTGAGGGAAGTACAAATTCTTCATAATCTCCTTGAAAGATATAGCTTAGTCCCAATTAGACCAGAAAGGAAACACTTCCAAATGAGCTAATTCTAAACTGATGCTAGATTAATAGAATTGTGTAAAACCTCACTCCAGCTCATTGGCTCATTGTATAGCCTGAAACATTAGGGGGGATTCTTTCTGTGTTTCTTTCTCTACCCATTACACACCTCCTTTCTGATAATAGCCAGCGTCTCTTCCTTCATCCCCAATATCATTTCCATATATCATTATATCTGCTTAATAGATTGTGGGAATGCTGATGATTTAATCTTGATTTCAGCAAAGTATTAAAAATTACTTCTTGATGTGATCATTACGAATCTAGTTAAATATGGCAGAGAAAAGTTGATGGTGGATAAAAGTGGATTAAAAACAAGACTGCATTCAATTATTTTTTTAATGTTCCTTATAAAAGTGAGGAGTTATGAATGACAATTAGCCCTTGATCTTCTATTCTATTGTGTATATTTTTTTATTAATGCAGACACTTGGAGTTCAACATAATTCTAGGCTACATAAACAGAGGTGTAGAATCAAGATCACCTGAAATGTTAATACCAGTTTATAATGCCTTGGTTTGGCCACACTTGGAATACTGCATGCAGTTTGGTTGCCATGATGTAGAAAAGTTGTGGAGCCTCTAGAAATAGTGCAGAGAAGAGCAATCAAGATGATTAGGGGACTGGAGGCTAAAACATGAAGAATGGTTGCAGGGACTGGGTATGTCTAGTTTAAGAGAAAGAAGGACTAGGGGAGACATGATAGCAGTGTTCCAATATTTCGGGGTTGCCACAAAGAAGAGGGAGTCAAACTATTCTCCAAGGCACCTGAGTGTAGAACAAGAAGCAATGGGTAGAAACTAATCAAGGAGAGAAGCCACTTAGAACTGAAGAGAATTTTCCTGACAGTTAGAACAATTAATCAGTGGAACAGCTTGCCCCCAGAAGTTGTGAATGCCCCAACACTGGAAGTCTTTAAGAAGATGTTGGATAGCCGGCTTCTGGGGAGGGACTTGGCCGTCGGCAGTGGCTTAATTGAGCTGCTTCCAGATTTCTGGTCCGTTATCTAATTAAACATCATTTAGATAACTCAAACTTCAGGCAAGAAGATTGCAGTGAGCGGCTCAGCCGGTAAGAACTTTTCCTTGCAGTTTGCAGCTTTTTTTTCTGCTGCAAACGGGGGGGGGGGGTAAGCTGAGTCATCTCCGGCCAGATTTCTCTGCTGTATTAACGGCACAAGGCGAAAAAAACCCCTCTTAGGACAAATTATTGAAATTACTTTTCTTATGAAATTAACACAAGCAGAGCCCATATTTGAGAACTTTACTTGTTTTTTTAGGAAAACTCAAGCTTCAGTGTTAAAAAGTTTCGTTTGTGTATTTATTTTCAAGATGGCGATTCTCCAGCTTTTGTATTTGCAATGATGGTATATTTTGGCAGCCTTTCACGATCTAATTAGCCTCATTCCTTTGAAGACTCTCCCTTATCTAATTAAAAGTTATCAAAGGCTCTTCGTTGACACAGAGACATTCCAAATAGGGTTTTTCTCTGTTTTTTGTTTTGTTTTGCTGAACTGTTTTGGTGTAATGCCAGCCTTTTGAAATCCTCCGTAAAATTCTTGGCAAAAAAAGGGAGAATTTTTTTCTTTTCTCTTCTCGGCATAGTGGTTTGATTAAGTGCTTGAAGCAAAGATATTATGGCATCCAAATTGAATCCTGCAAAATTACTTCCTAAATCTGCCTCTCCCATACCTGGCACAAAGTCGCAGCCCCCACCTTCTATGCCCCCTAGTGGAGATGTATTAACAAAAGAATTTTTGCTGGAAATGTTCATAGAATCAAGGGAACAGAATTTGGAAGCTCTCAGAGAGTTTAGAGATGAAATAAGGAATGAGATAAGCAATGAGATAAAAGTCTCATATGATAAATTTGATACCAAGATTAGCAAAATGAATGATGATATGATGGGAATTGTAAACGTACTGACAGAATATATTTCTGGAATGGAAGATAACTTAGGGATTCTCAATGAAGCTAAAACTAATTTGACCTCTAAAACCGAAGAGGTGGAACGAAAAGTTGAAAATGCTGAAAAACAAATGATTATGATACAGTATAACCAGATGGAACTTGCATTAAGAGTTAGGGGGCTGCGCGAAGAGAGACAGGAGAACTTAAAGCAGATGTTTTCTGAGGCCTTTGACTGTCTGGTGGGCAGACCGGGATCCAATTTTGATTGGCAGATTGATAAATTTTTTCGTGTCAATTCTTGGGCGGCAAAACAAAAGCAACTCCCCCGAGACGTGGTAATATATTTTGTTACAAGAGAATCCAGAAATAAGATATTACAAGAGTCCTACAATACCAAGCTTCAAATTGGCGGACAGGATTTGATGGTTTTGAAAGAGATACCACCTCAAATGCTAAGAGCCAGAAGAGATTATGCTTTTTTGGTGGAAGAGCTCAGAAAGCGCCAGATACAGTACAGATAAGATGCCCCATTTGGCATTATAGTTACATTTGATAAGCAAAGATATCGTCTCAACTCTGTATGGAAAGCTCGAGATTTCTATCATAAGATTCTGAAAGTGGGGCACCCAGAACCATCGGGATATGGAGAAAAACCACGAGAAACAGCAAACTACACAATTACGAGACAAAACGTATCATCTCCCCCTCCCGGAAGGGCAAGGGGTTAAGGAACAAAGATCTAACCATATGACCACCAGACAAACAGAAAAACAAATCACAACGCAACAATCTCCACAATCATCGGCCATTGATCAAGGAGCTACAGCAACAAGCTCAGAAGCTGTGGGAGGAGCCAGACCAAAGGTGAGACAGGCCATGCGGGAGGCTCTAAAAAAGCTTCAGGCAACCAAAAATGACAACTAAGATTTTGACATGGAATGTTAATGGACTGAACTCTCCACAGAAGAGAAAGAAAATATTTCAGTATCTTAAACAGTCTAAGAACGACATAATTTGTTTGCAGGAAACTCATATCAAAATAACTGATCAAAAATATTTGTTCAATCCCAAACTTGGTCAACATTTTGTGACCTCTGCTACGGAAAAAAAATGGTATAGTAGTATACTTAAGGAAAGACATTAAAGCCGAGCTAATCGAAGCAGATCCCTTTGGAAGATATATCGCATTAGATTTAATCTTAGAAGGGAAAAAGACATTGCTTTTGGGAATTTATGCTCCTAATCAACAACAAGATGGATACATAAGGAGGATATATAATGTATTAATACAGATGGATTCAGAAACGGAAATGGTTAAAGACTGTATGATAAAATGGGCTCAGAATATTGAAGAACCTATAATGCTGGACACATGGGAAAAAATATGGGTAAGAAATGTAAAATTTACACAAGCACAAAATCTGAGAGAAAATTTTTATAAGATGTTTTATAGATGGCACTTAGATCCCAAAAAGCTTGCTTCTATGTATTCAAATGTTCAGCCTAAATGTTGGAGATGTGGTTCTTTTGATGCTACGTATTTTCATATATGGTGGACATGTCGTAATGTTAAGGCATTTTGGATAAAAATTTGGTGGATCCTGCAAAATATCTTCAAAAAAAGGATAAAATTTACTCCCCAGCTGTTTTTACTAGGTATATGTATTGACTTTGCAGCAGTAGAGATTAATTTGGTTCTGTACTTAATAACGGCAGCAAGACTCTTCGTGGCGCAATACTGGAAGAAGAAAGACCTGCCTACAATTCAAGAATGGACTTTGAAGGTTATAAACTTAGCCGAAATGGCAAAAACTTCAGCATATCTTAAAGAACATTCAAACGAGAGATATAAACGAGACTGGAAAAAATGGACTGATTATATACAAAGCAAATACGGGACTAAGAAACTCCAGATAGCTTATGCTTAAAATCAGTAATAACTTAAACTGTTAAAAATTTTGGATAACAGTAAGAAGCTGAGTTCAATGTAGAGATATTTTAGACTGTGATTGTCAAAAAGTTATACCATGTATGGGCTCTGGGAACTCGGGGGGAGGGAAGGGAGGTGGGGATCTAGGGGGAGGGGGAGGGGGAAAATATAATGTGTTAAATTTTAAAGCATGATTGCACTTGTATACTGTGGCTTTTTAATGCTAGTGTCAAAACAGAACAAACTGAATATATTGGAAGGTAATAGAAGTATACCGAAGGGAGGAGCTGAGTGAAAGAAGAAGGAGGGTGGAGAGGGTGAGAGAGAGGAGGAGGAGAAGGAAGGGAGGGAAAGAGAGGGAGTGATAGGGTTAGGGTTAGATAGAGGGGGAGGGGAAGTAGGTGTAGAGGGGTATGAGAGAAGGAAGAATGAAAGTTGGAGGGGGTTGAAAGAGGGTGTATGGTGGGCTAAGGCGGTATATTGGGTTTGTATTGTAGGGGGCATTTTCTATAAAAGTGAGGGCTGTGTTTATTACCCAATGTTGTATGCCTCGGTTATGCACAGTAAACATATGATTGTATAGAATGAAATGGAAATAAAAAAGACTTGTGGAGACAAAGAAAATGTTGGATAGCCATTTGTCTGAAACCGTATAGGGTTTCCTGCCTAGGCAGGGGGTTGGACTAGAAGACCTCCCAGGTCCCTTCCAACTCTGTTATTGTATTGTATTGTAAAAAAAAGTCCAGTTGCCTCCTGAAAAAGCACCTTTGGGACAACCATGACCTGGATGACTGAGAATCTCTACAGACTCACAAAGTGGATGTACTAGTTTGGGGAGACCCATCTCTATCACCAGGTGCCCTTGTAGATACCACACTTGGAGAAGACATTACCCAAAAGTGAATCAGCTTTAGGGAAGGGCTATGAGGCCAAGGAAGAAATAAAAGTTGCTGCTCTGAGCTTTGAAGAAAGTCAACAAGAGATGAGACATATTGATCGGTGGGAGCTGAAAATGAGAAGGAGTCTGGGAGAACTTTTTCCATCTTTTACTTGAGGAAAGGAGGATACATTGGATAGAAGCTTAATTGTGATTCCAGAGTCTGAGACATAGTAAAAAGAACTAAATCACAAGAGAGGAGATTCTCCTGACTGAATTAGAGAGAAAAGAGAAAAGGAGAAGCAGTTTTAGAATTGAACCGGTGAACTAGATAAATTTGATCTCCTTTTTAATAATGAAAATTTAAAGCAACCATCAGTTAGAAAAGATTTAACTGGGATTCCCACAGAGAGGAGGAAGAAGATGGTCTTCTTCGTATTTTTGAAGGTAAAATTCTACGATGCTAATAAAATACCCATGCAATACACAGATTTATTTTTAAATGCACACATCCTTTTTCCAGTGGCTTCAATGACTCATTAAAAGAATGCAAGTGACAATTGTGTTTAATATCATAATGTATCTGTCCTGGTGCCAATGCTTTGGAACATTATGCCATGAGCAATTAAATTGACCAAACCCAGCCACAAGGCAGTTGGGATCCTTGTCCTTTGGATACCTACTAATGAAACTAAATTTGATGGGTCCTTTCCAGGATCCCATACCTGCCATGGTTGCAGCCTTGGAACTCCCAAGCACTCTTCGCACTCCTTCCTTCTCCTCCTGGATCTGGAGGAATACGCAACATCCAAGGAGTGGGCAAGGGTCTTGATGACACTGTAAATATGGTGATCAATTTTTACCTGGATGCAGTACCATTTATTTAGGCAGTCAAATGGTACTTTCTGAGTGCATCTTCTCCGACCCTTGACAGAAAAGAGCTGCTTTGAAAATGAACAGTGAAATGATTTATTTTGAAACTGACGTTGTACAAAGAGAATGGGTTCAAAGACATCATTGTTTGCCTTATCTTTATTTTTGAAATCAAAGTTCCAAATACTATGTATATTTTTGAAAAGCCTGTGCTTTCTGGTTGTCAGTTTTATAAGGGGTGTAATGATCCAGACTTTACCTTCAATGGGTCCTGGCAAACCAATAAATATTAAATAGAAAGGAAGAACTCTATCATAAGTAAAGCAATATTCCATGAAGTGAACAAAAACATTGACTTGTCTCCACTTAGAGATGGCATCCCTAAGGGCTGCTGTATGTCCTGTCTTTGGGAATCGTTGTGATATAACAACACAAATTCCATTCCTGACAAGCATAGGAGTAAATGTCCTCATAAAATTATCTCCCTCTTCTGTGTCTGAAGCAAATAGACCAATCAAGATCCAACCAAAATGGGTGAGCAGTTGTACAATTCCTGGATACTGGATCCCTTCTTTGGGGATCATCCGGTGGAAAAATGGGAATTCCCTTTTATCACTAAGAGCCACTGAAGCAGTTGCATAACTGATCTGAAAAAGCAATGAAGAATGCTGTGTTATATTTGGGCTTAAGAGAAGTTCAAAATAATTAGGTTTTAATAAAGCTGACTAAGTTATTTTTCGGAGGAAAAACGCCTAAAAAATATGGAGCCGGGGTTTTGAGGACTGAACTAGAATGATAAGAATGCAAGAACAACATAGGGGGGATTCGGTGAGGCAGCTCACGGAGGAAAATATCGCTTCTGGAAGAGCTGTTCTCAGAAAATGCTACCGATCCTGCAACTATCCCACCAGCTCCGGTCGCCATCTTACCGGCTCCGGTCACCGCAACTGCTGTTTTCGGCACCAGCCCGGCTTTGTTGTGTCGGGAGTGGCGCCGGTTCATCGCTGTTCCATCTGTCTCCAGCTGCTGTTCCATCTGTTTTGGTCTGTTTTGGTCACCGCAGCTGGCCGGTGCTGCGTTGGGGCAGCTGCCGACCTTGCCGCTGCCCCGCCTGCTCCAGTCACCTGCTCCAGTAGCCGCAGCTGCTGCTCTATCTGTTTGAGCTGCCGCGGCTTGGCCTACTGCTTGGAGGGGACCGCCGGCCCTGCTGACCACTGTTTCATCTGCTCCAGCTGTCGACCTGCCCCTGCTGCCTTAGGGGCCGCCAACTTGCCGCTGTTTCACCTGCCCAGCCACCGCGACCGTTGTCCCACCACGACCGTCATACAATCATCGCCGGCCTGGCTTTACCGCTTCGGGGGGGGGGTGCTGGGTCATGCCGCTGTGCCTGTACTGTTGCCCAGGGAGCCGTGGAGCTGGAGAAGCCTGTGTTGGTGTGACCTGGGGCTGGGCGGCTGGCCTTTTTGCCACCGCAATTCCATCTTGGATGCAGCTCCCCCTCCCTCCCTCCTCTTCTTCCTTCACTGTGGCTTTGGCTGTTTCGATCAGCATGGGCCCTTCCTTTGTCATCGCCCTGGCTACTGTGGCCCTGGTTCTCTGGGCCTTGGGACCTTGAGTGTGCCAGGCCCAGAGGAACTGCTGCCCTGCCAATTGCTCTGCACACCATTTTGTGACATATGGCCCCCCAGAGAGGGAGGACAGGGTTGAAGAGAATGGGGAACTTGCTCCTTCCAACCAGCACCAGCCTTTCCAGTCCCCTCAGACTTTGGCAACATTCCCAGACTGCGTGGGGGAAGAGTGAGGAGTTTTCCTCCTCCCCCCAAAATTGTTACCGGCCTAGCCGCCTCAGACTGCGCTGACCTAAGAATCTGTGTTTTAACTTGTGTGCTGAGTGTATGATTGTACGATTGTGAGAATGAATGCACCCACTTTTAATTTAATTAGTTTATTTTTATTGCTGTTTTGTATTTTAACGATTATTGTGGTGTATGTTTGTGCAGAATGCCTGTTGAGTGAACATGATGGGGCTGGGGGTGTGACCTGGAGCCCCCTCTGCACTGAGTGCAGAAGCAGAAGTGGATGGGGGCCCGGATCCGCCCCTCGCCCTAGAGTGAATGCTGTGTGTGGCCTGCCGGGAAGAATGGGGGCCATTGGAGAGGCGGGGGTCTAGGGGGGGGGAAGAGGGTTGGAGCATTTCAGTTACGACCGGGAGAAGATATGATGGGAGCCGTAGGGCTAGCCATTACCAGGGAAGAAGGACTCACTACATTACAGCGATTCCTTGTTCTGGCCCTTCAGGTTCACCTCAAGAACCTGGTGGCAGAGGAGATCAGGGCCCTGGTCTCAGGTTGCTGTTGCTAAATGCCAGGTCTGTTGTGAATAAGGCTCCCCTTGTCCGGGACTTGATATTAGACGAGGGGGCAGACCCTGCATGTATAACTGAAACCTGGCTGGGCCAAGAGGGAGGAGTCCCCCTCTCAGAAATGTGCCCAGATGGCTTTCGGGTACTTCACCAACCATGGCACCAAGAAAGGGGTTGGGGAGTAGCAATGGTTGTCCGGGAGTCGTTAGTTCCTCGCAGGATCCCTGCCCCGGAGATTATGGGGTGTGAGTCTCTTCTGTTGAAGTTGGACCTAGGGGTTCAAGTGGGCTTGTTTTTGACGTACCTACCTCCCAGCTGCGTCACAACAGCCCTGCCTGTGCTGCTGGAGTCAATAGCCGGGTTGGCGGTGGAGTTCCCCAGACTAATGGTGCTGGGGGACTTTAATCTACCGTCTGTTGGTGAACACTCTGAAGGAGCACAGGCGTTCGTGGTCTCCATGACAACCATGGACTTGACCCAAATAGTTCAGGGCCCAACTCATAGAGTGGGACACACACTCGACCTCGTATTTCTCTCGGGGCAGTGGAGATGTGATCTGGAATTAAGGGGAATAGAGACCTCGCCCTTGTTATGGTCAGATCACTCCTTGTGGAGGCTTGATTTCAGGACACTATTCCCCCACTGCAGGGAGGTGGAGCCGATTAAGTGGTTCTGCCCCAGGCGCCTTATGGACGCAATGGGATTTCAGAGGGAGCTTGGAAAGATACCTGACTTCCTTGCCCGCAACCCGACCGAATCCTTAGTTGCTGCTTGGAATGCTGCAGCGACTGAGACACTAGATCAGATTGCGCCTTTGAGGCCTCTCCATGTCAGTGGATCCA
Organism: Thamnophis sirtalis; assembly: GCF_051295495.1. Taxonomy (NCBI): domain Eukaryota; kingdom Metazoa; phylum Chordata; class Lepidosauria; order Squamata; family Natricidae; genus Thamnophis; species Thamnophis sirtalis. Next base: position 4,316,955 of record NW_028261383.1, read on the forward strand.
GGAGGGCACCTTGGTTCACCGAAGAACTCCGGTAGATGAAGCGCCAAAAGAGACTCCTAGAGCAATGTTGGATGACTAGTAACTCTGGATCTGATCGAACACTACTAAGAGCCTTTATTAGGACTTACTTAGTGGAGGCAAAATGTACTCATTTTTCCGCTCTTATTGAGTCCACGGAATCTCACCCAGCTGCCCTGTTCATGGTGACCCGCTCCCTCCTGAAAGGTGAGGGGGTGGGGGAACCCCTGTAGGGAAGAGCTGAGGAATTTGTTCAGTTTCTGTTGGATAAAATCACTCAGTTTCGGACAGAACTGGACTCCGCTTGGGCAATACCAGCCGAGGTGCTGAGGGCAAGTCTAAGTCGCTTTTCCTGGGATGAGTTTGATTTTGTCAGAGAGGGCGTGCAATTTGGGGGTCCTCCTGGATTCACAGCTGACACTGGAACACCACTTGTCGGCTGTGACCAGGGGAGCCTTTGCCCAGGTTCACCTGGTGCATCAATTGCGGCCCTATTTGGATCAAGGTGCACTTCAAACAGTCACTCACGCCCTTGTTTCCACAAGGCTGGATTATTGCAATGCGCTCTACATGGGGCAACCCCTGAAAAGTGTTCGGAGACTACAGCTAGTCCAGAATGCAGCCGCACAAGCGATATTGGATGTACCGAGATTCACCCATATTACCCCTATCCTCCGCGAGCTGCACTGGCTGCCAATTGGTCTCCGAACGCAATTCAAGGTGTTGGTCATTACCTTTAAAGCCCTACATGGCTCAGGACCAGCATATTTGCGAGACCGCCTACTGCCACATACCTCCCAATGGCTGATAAGATCGCACAGGGTGGGCCTCCTTAGGATGCCGTCAGCCCGACAGTGTCAGCTGGCGGGGCCTCGGAGGAGACCCTTCTCTGTGGCTGCTCTGACCCTGTGGCATCAGCTACCCCCAGAGGTCCGGACCTTACCCACCGCCGTGGCCTACAAAAAAGCTGTTAAAACCTGGCTGTTCCGGCAGGCCTGGGGCTGTTGACCTTATTATGCAGGGTCCAGCCCCAATCAGAATGTATGCGTGTTGAGGAATTTTTTTTTCATTTTTATTTTGTTTTTCTTTTCTTGTTCTTTGTAAGCCGCCCGGAGTCCTCTGGGATTGGGAGGCCTATAAATCTAATAAATTGAATCGAATTGAATTTTTATTGCTGATTAACAATTTGGCCATGTTTAGATGATGAATATAAAATACAGAATATTAATAAGACCATATATAAAATAGAATAAAAAAAACAAATTAAGAAAAAAAAGAATGAGAATAAAGAATTAAGATCGTATTTCTATATCACCACTAAAGTTAACTACATTCCGATTCAAATGTGCACATACGAAGAAACTTTTTTTCAATAAAGGGCCTTTATATATAATTTTTAAATTCTTATCACTCAGAAAATATGTTGTTTCAATATAAGGATCCCAGTAGGTTGTTCATCCAATGTATGGCCCAAGATGACCTTTCTCGTCCTTATACATTTGACAATCAAATACATTTCTTATGCCTTCTTTCTATGGAGCTCTGCAAATCCAAGCCTGTTCATTATAAGATACTTGGTTAAATCTTCCACATTTAACCATTGTGTCCAGCTTTTCAAATCTGCGTTTTGAAATAATGTTCAAAATGTTAAGGCATTTCTGTATTTAAATTCTTGACAATTGGGAAAGTATGTTTATAGTGGCTCATCTGTTTCTATGGTCAGCCTTACTGAGCATATCTATGGTATATCTTTCTCTGCTTTCTCTGCTTCAATATCCCAGATTCTGTGTGCAGTAATCTTTCTAGCTTTTCTATATCTGTACAAGAGACAGGGAGACCACAGTTCCTAATACAATTTGTCAGTTCTTCTATCCAAGAGATCCTTATTTGAAATTTGGCATGTTCTGACAGACACAATTTTGAGAGTCTATCAGTTTCCATAGCTTTAATTTCACATCAGTAATTATATGCTTTGATTTTAGAGAAAGAACAAATTGTATGGCTTGCCAATTCAGCTCTCAGGTCAAAGTTGAAGTTCTTCTACCCAACTCCAAGATATCTATGCAATTTCTCAGTCATCCAGCTCAGCCATCCAAAGGTGTTTTTTCAAGGGGTAACTGGAGTTTCTGGTTTTTTCCTTCAAGATGTTTTTTGGATGAGAAGAGAAACGTCTTCCAAGAAAAAATCAGAAAGTCTAGTTGCCTCTTGAAAAAACACCTTTGGGACACCTCCAATATATTTCTCAGATGCTCTGAATTAGCATGTTCTAGTAGTGATATTTTAGCCCCAAATCTCAGTTCCATAAAACAGCATCAGGATAACCTTCACTTTTAAACTTTTATAATTAGGGCTAAGGATGCTTGATAGTTAGACTTATTTAATTTACTCATGCTCTTGATCTAAGCTTCTTTGTGTGAAGTTTCCAAAAGATGACCTAATTAATTTATGAGCCTCGAGATACAGTTCAAAAGAAATCCATCCATTTATTAGGATCAATATTTTGGCATGTTCTTCTGCATAGCCGAAAGTGATTTCCACTTTATGGCCTCTGAACTTTACCCCTGTATCCCCTCCCTTCTCTCTGTGTCATAAATCACATCCACCAACAAGGTGCGGCTGCAGGCTATGGACATGCACATTTCACATGCTAGCTGTAGAAATATGACACCTGACTCTGGTCAAAGGTATGTATGGTATTCTCCTCCCTTTTCTCCCTCTTTTATGTCAACTTGATAATAGTCATGGAAACGCTGTACAAGTTGACATTTTGATGATTATTTACTCTCCATTAGATTAACAAACGTGTTTGTTATGGTCCTTTTTATACCTTTTTTATACCTAGGAAGTACTATTGCTATCTTCCTCCCAACTGGATGTGACAAGTATTTTTTGTGTGTCTTAATGGGACCTGCCAAAAGAGAGTCCCACAACTCAGCATATTTGCTGAATTGTTTGATGGGTAGATTTATTGCTCTTCAAGCCTTTTATGGTGAATTTATGAAGTTAAAAAAATAGTTGTCTTATTGACTAACATGCGTGTAATTTTTAAAATAAACTGTTAATCCCAGTGGTAACTTTGAGTCAATAAGACATATGTGCTTTATAACCATAGGTTATATAGAGTCATTAGGATTCTCTTCACATATTTGAAATTAGTTTACCATTAAAAATACCATTATTTTGGCTAAGATCATATACAAAATATGAGTTTTCCATCTCTATTGCCTCTTCCTTATGGGAAAAAGAGCTTTTGATTGGACAGAGCCTCTCCCCATCTTAAGAAGTAAGCACCAGAAGCGCCTAAAGCAATATAAATTTTGTAATTAGACGATATGCCTGCTTTGATTCCTGCCCCATCTCCACTATGGATCCCCATCCTTAGCCATGACACCTACAAGGGCCATGGTGAAAAGCAATTCTTGACTTCCATAGAGAAGATTTGATTGGAACCCTCACATCACCTCACTCATTTTATCAGATAGACACGCACACAACCAACCTGTGGGACTTTGTAGGTGCCGATTGATGTTGACATCTGGATGGAGATGTCCCTGTAAGCTGCATCAAGAAGAGCCAAAAGGTTGTCCTTCTTTCCGCAGCTGTAGTTGGGAACATTGGCCTCTCCAGTTGACAGCATGTCCAACAAGGCATCTGAAGTGCCAAGTGTGTTCGAATAGTTGTCACGGCAATTGTAGCCAAGTGTGAGATTGTGCAGAATCTGATGATTCTTATTGACTACTTCAATAGCGGAAATGAAGTGTAGCATTCTTGACTGATCAAAAGGTAAACTATGGTAAAAAAAATCATGTTTTTATCACTATCTCCAACAATAATAGAATATATTGTTTTTTAATGAACTCCTATTTATATCCCAATGTCTGTGGCTTCTGTCCATACTGTTCTAAAATCAGAAATAAATGATTGTCTCCATTACCAATTATTTTGTGTGAGTGTTGAGAGAATAGGGTGGAGAAAGTGTACCACCAGGTTTAATAGTCATGCTGTACACACACAAACACAAACACAGAGAGTTAGAGAGGGAGGGAGGGAGGGAGAGAGGGTGGGGGAGAGAGAGAATATACATATATACTAGTGATTTTCATTTGTTCAATATTAGGATTCAAAATGATTCAATCATTAAGTTAGACACCTATATTTCCCACCCCACACAAAAAAGAAGACACTATTTCATAAGTGACCCAAGAAGCCAACCCTAAAATCAAATGGGCATTTATATTTTTTTTAAGTATCAGGCATTGAATATCAATGAGCATTTATAAAAATGTGGAAATAGGCTAGAGAGAGGTGACTACAACCATTTCAACAACTGCTTAAAATAAAAAGTATTCATGTAATGAACTCAAATGGATGGGAAGGAGAAAATAATTTAGACTCCTTTCGGGGTTTTTTTCTGTTCCAAACTTTAGTTTTGAGTCTCTTTCACAAAATAAAACAAAAAAGGGAAGCCACAGAAATCCAAATTATGCAGGAAATTAGGTCCTGCAATAGAGGAGTAAGTGGATTAAGAAGAAAATAGGGCTATATTAGAGCTGCAAATGGAGATAATCACACTCAGTGTCTTACAAGTTAGACTGAAGATAAGGAGCCTTCTCGAAGGTAAACAGTACATGTGATGCTCTTGTATTAGAGATTGCGATACTAATGAGATGGTCTCCTGGTCTGTAATAGCTCTCTGGATTGTTTTCATCCTGGTGTGCCAACCTTAGTGGGCACTTCAATCTAAGCTTCCCAGAAACTGGGTGGGACAGCAGCAGCAGCAGCAGAGACAGAAGCAGGAGGCCCATAATTCCTGGTGTGTGTGTGAATCTATCCCCTTCTCATTTCTAAACAAGAACAACCAGAAGAATTAAAGAATACAAAGCAAAGATGGAAATGCCAGCAGGTCTCTTCATTCAAACAGAAAACCACTTGAGCACTACTTAAGGCTTTTAATTGTTTCTGATGCAAAATCCTCCCATGTTGCTTCAGTCTGATGTTTACAGCAAAGGTAGCTACAGAAGATGTAGTTGAAGAGATTCAAAAGACAGCAATGAAAATTACTGTGAGAAGCAACTTCTCTAGGGATTCAGGTCTTTTTTCAGTGCTCCATGTGCAGACAGAGAGCTGGAGAAAGGCATGATAGTAAACAACAGGGAAAAAAAAACCACCCACACACAGATACATCCCTGAGGCCACTTTTCTATAGCTGTTTCCATTCTTCCAGTCAGGATATATCCAGAAAGTGATGCTGTAGAAAGGTATTTCAACACTCAGGGAATTCTTCTGCAGTTTTTTTTTTTTAACATGGCCTCTTCTCTTCAGCAAGCAAGACATTAGGAATGTTGACAATAAAGAATGAGAACAAAATAATCAAGATTAGATGTGTCTTTAACATGGACATTGATCAAAGTGTTCTGGATGAATCCAGTACTATTTCTTCCAGTGTCACCCATCTTTCTGAGTGGAAATGGTCCCCTCTGACAAGGCATGCAGTCAGAGCAGCAATTGGGCTGTCCTTCTCTGGCCCACTTTACAAATCCAGGAGGATAATTTTCCACATATTTGGACTGTCACAGAGACTAAGTAGATAAATAAAGAATGCCAAAGAAAAATTGTTAGAATTCACAAGGGAAAATGGAGGTCAATATAAACCAAGAGGTTTCTGAGCTTCACTTAGTTAATATGAAATATCTAACCAGTTACAAAAGGTTGTAAGATTCTTGGCAATCTTAGACATTTCATATGAATAAGAAATGACTGGAAGAGATGCAAGAAAGCAAATTGTAACCAATTGACACACTTTCTACATGATGTCATGTAAGATGATGATTTGTGTGTGTGTTGTCTGTTTAATAAAAATAAAAAAATTATTGAAAAAAAAGGTTGGAAGGGATACACTACTCATGAATTCTTCATTTACCTCCTCTCTTTTGCTTCTATCGCATTACGATAGACATTAAGGTTGTTCCTCAATGCCATATTCCCACAGGAAATCTTTTTTTTTGTTTTGACTGTTAGCCGGGCTGTCTACTTTTGTTCTGACCCCACTTCTCCGTCAGGAACGAAAGCCAAAACAGACATAAAAAAGAATTTTTTAATCAGTCCAGACTCTTGTTGGCTGCAAGTCCAAAATAAACAAAGAGATAAGCTCTCTGGCAGCAATTAAACAAGCTTCTCACAGCAAACCACTTATCCAAGTTGGTTTCTCTGAATCATGAACGTGAACGAAAACGTTGACTCCTGCAACCAGGGCATAGCACAGTCTCTTTTATACTCGGGAGAGGATCTTAATCAGCATCAGCTAAGCACAATCATCTCCTACAATTACGCAAGTCTTCCTTCCATTGAGTAGCCCTTCGCCTGCATGCATCCTGAAACAACTGCCAAATGTTTTCCGAAACATTCCCTTTAAGCCAATGCTCTGCCTCCACCTGGTGACCAACCAGTCTCTGCTCGCCCTGCTCTGCTCACCCTGTCCAGGATCTTCCACCTCCTCCAAGGCTGACTCATAAGCCCCTCGCTGTCGGAGTCTGGCAGCAGCTCCAACGGCACCTGCTGGGCCACAACAACTTTCCCCTCCCTTCCCCTCTCAGGCTTTATGGCAATTATGAGGCAGCACAAAATGGGTTCATCCAGGTTCACTTCAGAGTTGACACTAGGTTCTAGGGACCAGTTGAGACTAATGCTTTTATATGAGCCTCCCTGGCCAGCTCTTGGACCATACTGAAGTACTGGTGGTGGTGTTTCCTAGGATTATGTTTCTGGGGGTCTTCAACCTGATGCCCCTCTGAATGGGGTCAGAGATAGCCTGGAAGTTTATAGAAACCATGACACCCATGAAACCATCCCAAGTCATCCAGTGATTTTATGTTATTGTGGAAGCAGTTCCTTGGAAGAGCCAAGGTGGCGCAGTGGTTAAATGCAGCACTGCAGGCTGACTGCTAGATCAGCAGTTCAGCGGTTCAAATCTCACCGGCTCAGGGTTGACTCAGCCTTCCATCCTTCCGAGGTGAGTAAAATGAGGACCCAGATTGTTGTTGGGGGCAATATGCTGACTCTGTAAACCGCTTAGAGAGGGCTGAAAGCCCTATGAAGCGGTATATAAAAATCTGCTATTGCTATTGCTATTGCTTTGTGGTCAGAAATTGAATAATTTATATTCCATCTCCCTGTCACAATCCCTGCTCATCATCAACCTCACCTTGGTCACTTCTCATCCAGACTAGTGTAATGCATTCCACATGGGACTGCCCTTGATGAACAGTGTTGTGGCTTGTTATCCTCCGGCCCATTTGGCAGCCGAATCAAACGAGGAGGTGGCATGGAAGACAGGGCCAGCATCAAGGCAATCTGAGAACTTTGAGTGGGAAGATGGAATGGACCTGTCAGAGATAGAGACAGTGGTGGAGCCTGGACAGTCTATCAGACAATCTATCTCCATCTATCAGATGGAGAGTCAATAGCTCCCAGGTCTGAACAGCTGGGACGGTTGCGAGAGGTGGGGGTGGGAGGCACCGTTTTTCAGTGGTTCTACTCCTACCTCTCGGACTTGTCGCAGTCAGTGTTGGTCAGGGGGCAGAGCTCGACCCCTAGGCCCCTGAAATATGGGGTTCCTCAGGGTTCGGTCCTGTCCCCCCTCCTGTTTAACATCTACATGAAGCCACTGGGTGAGATCATTCGACGGCACGGGATAAAATACCATCAATATGCGGACAACACTCAGTTGTATCTGTCCACCCCGTACCAACTCAGTGAAGCGGTCGACGTGATGTGCCAGTGCCTGGAGGCTGTCAGGGTCTGGATGGGGGTTAACAAGCTTGTGCTCAATCCAGACAAGACCGAGTGGCTGTTGTGTTTCCCTCCCAAAAATTTGGTTAGTATTCCATCACTCAGGCTGGGGGGTGAAATTTTATGCCCCTCAGACAGGGCTCGCAACTTGGGAGTCCTCCTGGATCCACAGCTGACTTTAGAACATCATTTGTCGGCTGTGACCAGGGGGGCATTTGCCCAGGTTCGCCTGGTGCACCAGTTGCGTCCCTACCTGAACCAGGAGGCACTCGCAACAGTCACTCACGCCCTCGTGACCTCAAGACTGGACTACTGCAATGAGCTCTACATGGGGCAGCCCTTGAAGGTTGTAGGTTGGTTGTAGGTTGCGTTTATTTATAGGCCGCCCTTTTCCCTGAGGGGACTCAGGGCGGCTAACAACTTATGGGAGGGGAAGACATACAATAACATAAAAATACAATATATAACTAGGATCAAACAACATTCATTCAATATTCGGGCGGGGGCAAACTATGGTCTTTACCCCCAGGCCTGGCGGGATAGCCAGATCTTGAGGGCTGTGCGGAAGGTCTGAAGGGTGGTGAGGGTACGAATCTCCACGGGGAGATCGTTCCAGAGGGTCGGAGCTGCTACAGAAAAGGCTCTCCTCCGCGTAGTTGCCAGCCGACACTGGCTGGCAGATGGCACTCGGAGGAGGCCTAATCTGTGGGATCTTATGGGTCGAGAGGAGGTAATTGGCAGAAGGCGGTCTCCCAAGTACGCAGATCCACTACCATGAAGGGCTTTATAGGTGGTAAGAAGCACCTTGAAGTGCACACGGAGGCCAACAGGTAGCCAGTGCAGCTCGCGGAGGATAGGTGTTATGTGGGCGAACCGAGGTGCACCCACGATCACTCGCGCGGCCGCATTCTGGACTAGCTGAAGCCGCCGAATGCTCTTCAAGGGCAGCCCCATGTAGAGCACATTGCAGTATTCCATTCGGATCCATTCGAATGTTCTCCGAAGAACATTCGGAGACTTCAACTGGTCCAGAATGCAGCCACGCGAGCGATTGTGGGTGTACCTCGATACACCCATGTTACACCTATCCTCTGTGAGCTGCACTGGCTTCCAATCGGTCTCCGGATACCCTTCAAGGTCCTAGTTATCACTTATAAAGCCCTTCATGGTATTGGACCTGGGTACTTGAGAGACCGCCTGCTGCCAATTACCTCCCAAAGACCCATAAGATCGCACAGGGTCAGCCTCCTCCGGGTTCCATCCACTAGCCAATGCCATCTGGCTACAACCCTGGGGGAGGGCCTTCTCTGTTGCAGCTCCGGCTCTTTGGAATGAACTCCCCGCGGAGATTCGGACCCTCACCTCTGTCCCTCCTTTCCGAAAAGCCGTTAAAACCTGGCTGTGTCGGCAGGCCTGGGATTGATGAGCTCCCTTCCCCTCTTGACAGGTGTGGTTGTTGGTCATTTTAAATGTCTATTTTGTACTTGTATGTTTCCCTTTCCCGTTTAAGTTGTTCGCCGCCCTGAGTCCCTTTTTGGGAATAGGGCGGCATAAAAATAAAATAAAACTTAAAATTAAACTTAAACTTAAACATGATTAAATCTGACCAGGTCTGATCTGCTTACAAATATCACAGACCATAGGTCTTTCCTTGTAGGAGACATAGTCCCAATTTCAGTGGATTCAGTCTAAACCTGAACCTGGGAGCTTGTCAATAGAATTACCTTCTTCTTTGCTATTTGAGATGAAAAGCAAGCAAATGTGAGGTTATCAGCATCATAATCCACAATCCTTGATAGCTTCTCTCACCAATTTTATGCGGGGGGGGGGACAGATTGGGAGAGAAAAGAGCTATAATCTACGTTCTAAAAAAATATTCACCCTGCATCCCTTATTTGACAAGGCTGAATTAGCTGAAAACTGTATTTCATAGTAGAATTTGAAGGATACTTTGCTAAGTAGTCCTGAAGCCTTCCAAGCAGCCTAAGAAAACTGCAAGGGTCCTCCTCACCACATTAAATTCTTAGGGAAAGTTATCTGTCAGGGTAATGATGATTTAATAGCTGACCAGTTGCAGCAATGCTGTAATATTGTAATGCTGTAATGATGATGCAATGCAGGAGTGATATTCAGCAGGTTCTGACCAGTTCTGGAGAACCGGTAGTGGAAATTTTGAGTAGTTTGGAGAACTGGCAAATACCACCTCTGGCTGGCCCCACCCCCATCTATTCTCTGCTTCCCAAGTCCCAGCTGATTAAGAGGAAATGGGGATTTTGCAATAACCTTTCCCTGGATTGGTGAGGGAATGGAGATTTTACAGTATCCTTCCTCTGCCTCACCCACCAAGCCACGCCACACCATGCCCACCAAGCCTTGCCCACAGAACCGATAGTAAAATATATTGAATCCCATCACTGATGCAATGGTAGTAATGAGTCAGTAGATATCAGACTTGGAAGCCATCCTTTACATTCAGCCTTCAGGCCTTTCTACTGTGGGAAAATGCGGGGGCGGGGGGGTGTCAGATAGATTATGAGTGATGTATAGTCAAAATAACATTCTTTTCTTAGAGAGTCAAGGACATATTGCCCTGCAGCCGTGATGATATAACTGGGAAGCATCTCCAGTTTTGGATGGTGCCTGATTGGATCACGTGATCAACATGTCGCTCCTGGGCTGTGAGTTGAACTTTCTTTTGGGTGGGGAAAACCTGGAAACTTTCAGATTCGGGTTTCCTCAGATATGCCAATATGACATCACTAATAAAATAAAACTTTGAGTAAATTCAAGCCTCTGAGTGTTCTTTTGTTGGGGGTGTTGCTTGGAACCCTGACAACAAGCTTATTTGACTTATTTAAGAGGCTGTATCATAAGAGAGGCCCTGTTGGGATCTATCAGTCTCTCCCATCCATGCTGTAAATTGTTGATTGATTGTTTGACCTTTGCCAGTGTACAATATGCTTTGTGCAGATAAACCACTATTTATTACAGACAAACATCTGTTACATTTTATTGCTCCTGGGTTCTCTCACATAATCACATTGTGTGGATTCTGACATTATCCACCTTGGTGACTAGGCTTAATCCAATTGAACTGGTTCTAAGACTTTGAAAAAAAGGGGGGACACATACCAATATTTAGCAACTTTAGCTGCAACAGATGATCTTGGTTGATAATAAGTCTCTGTCTTTCAAAGCTCCCCAGTTGCTCTTGGGTAGGATTCACCCTGGGGAGAACTACCCAACTTATGAGGTTCAGATCTGCAGTTACATCTCCATTTTCATCCAAATATAGTTTCAAGAGGGAAAGATTGCACAGTTCATTCTTCTTGAGAAACGGGTGGAACTGGAATAGGGGGAAAACGTCAGGTCTTTTAAAAGCAGCAGATGTCATCTCTTCACACTTGAATCTTTCTTCTACAGTTGTTTAACTTGCAAATATACAAGTACAATTATTATTTTAGGATTAAAAATGTCATAAAAATTGTAATTCCACAGGTAACAAGTTATGTAATTTGTTATGCAACCTGTTATGCAATTTGCTCCATTTGGTTCAACCTCGGAAACGGGCTTGGTTTTCTTTCCTTGAAACTGGGACGGCAACACAGCTGTTGAAGTGTAGGAAGGAACATCTGCAGGATCTCATTGGTGCCACCAGAGTGATTGAAGCAGCATCAGAAAGTCAGGCTGCAAGCTCCACCCCTTTGGGCCATGTGTGATGTCAAAATGCACTTAGTACAGGGAGTGTTGCTTGCATCACAAGGTCACAATGCTGCGTCCATCAACCTGGCCTAGTGTCTCTCTTTTTTTATTTTAAAATTTTGATTATTTTTTTAATATAGTAAAAGTAGACAAAGAAAATTAAAAAGAAGAAAACAGCAATGCCATTCACCTACCTATCTATCAAGTTCGTGGAATAGTTAGAAAGAATGTTATTTGAACATTTACCCTCTTATCAAGAATCAGAAAGTATGTCTCCCAATTTTTTTTCTTCTATCTTTTATTGTCCTTCTTACTTTTCACTCTTCACATGCCTTGAAAGTAGCTTACTCAGGGAAGTAAGATCAGGTAGTTGGACTAGAAGACTTCCAAGGTCCCTTCCAACTCTGTTATTCTGTTATTCAAAGGATGGCTTCTTAGTAAATAAATATATTCTCAGAAAACTTAGAGCCCCTGGCAAGTAAAGAAGGAAGTTCCTCCTATGGAATGATGTTGAGGAGGGAATTCAATTGCTGGGAATGGAGAGAGTGTTGTAAAGAAGGAACTCATGTTAATGTGTATAAGGTGTGCTGGGTGGAGAGGGTGCTCCCCTAATAACTGCTGTCATCATTCTTGGGTGAAGAATAAAAAAAAAATACTTCATGCAAGTAACCCAGGCCTGCTATGCCTCCAAACCAGTTTCATTGTCAGAGCAGCATGTTTTTTTTTTAAAAAAAAATAATGTTCTGCCCATGCGCAGACCTATTTATGGGCAAATGTGTATGCACACAGAGTATGTATCTGGCGTGCATTCAAGAGAAGGGAGCAAAATTGTGCACACACAAAACCAGCAGTAATGCCAGCAGCAACCCATCCCTGGCCTAGTTCCATCCCTTTCTGGACAGGGAGAAGATTTGAATAAACTGTATGTGGACCAAAATGGAGATGTGAGAGCAGATCTGGAGATCATGAGCTGCGTGCTTCTATGAAACAACAAACCCCATAAACTGCAACTGGGGAGTTTTGAAAGCCAGAGGCTGATTTTCAACCAAGGTGCTCTGTCTTGTATAAAGTTGCTTAACAAGGTATTTAACATATATATTCATGTCTATTTCTGATTTCCAAAGTCATAAAACACATTTAAGGTAAGCTAAGGCTAGTCACCAAGGTGGATGATCTTCACTAAGAATTCAATGTGGGGAGCAGAACCCTTATGCTTTTCTCAGATGGCTTTGAAGGCTTCAGTACTATTGCCCCAGTGTCCTTTAGATGCTGGAGCACGGAGCACTGTTTTAAGCTGATTCAGACATGCCCAACATGTGATTCCAGATGACAATTCTTCATGATACAGAGCATGGCTGTTTTTCTTCTTGAATGCAAGTAGTTTAAATGTATTGTTTTCTACTTTAAGTCTCTTTGGGCAAAAAGTAAGCTCCATATTTAACTAATAATAAATCTGGTTTTGTCTTTCCATGCTGGTTGGTGTCAGTTAATTGTACTTCTTCAACAAAAAGGACATTTTCTTGGATGCCTAGCTGGATCTTTAAAATATTTCTTCCCCACATTGGGCTCATATTCTGTTCTGACCTAGGCTTCCTGAAGCAGTAAAAATCACACCCTTAGTCCCCAAAACCCTCTTTTTATTTAAAGACTATGAATTATGTTCATTCACAGCTCTTAATGAATCACAAATAGTTTGCAAAGAGTCCAACAGAAGTCTGCCACAGTTTTTCAGGATAAGGCTGGTAAGCACCCACCTTTACCTCCCTTGAAGAGTTGCCAAAGATTTAATTGCCAATTAGCTTTGCAAGGCCAAACAGAGCACAGAGTAAAAATGGAGCTTCAGAGTTTAAACTGACCAGAACAATGTTGCTTCTTGTAAAGACTCACATCTCTTTGCTCCTCCTTTATGATTTATGGGAGGGGCCAATCATCTCCAAGCTTTACTCCTGAGTTTTGTCTTAACTGTTCTTGCCTTCTGGCAGCTCTGCGCATGCACATACTGGGAACAGGCTCCCCTGTTCCTCTGCCTTGCTGATTTTAAACTCTGGAGGCTCCAGAGGCAGTATATAACTCCCAGATGGCCCTGGCCCCCTCTCTGCCTCCGAGGCAGAGCACTCGTCCGAGCCTTCCCCAGACTCCAAGACTGGACCATGTTCCTCCCCAACCTCCTCACTGTCTGAATCTGCTGCCAGCTCCCCCAGCTGCTGGTGGACCACAACATATCCATGTCTCATATACTACAGCAAAAGATGCCTGACTTACACTTTTTGAGGGACACATTCTCAAGCCAAGCCTACATCTCACTTCACTTCAATTCTGGAAAGTATGTGGTGATCTTTAGTCTTATTTCAGTAACATGGCGGCCATAATAATAGAAGAGCCCTAAGAATTTTTTTCATATGCATTTTGAGTGAGATCTGACTATTTTTGAGGGGAGCAGTTTTGCAATGTTTAATGTAGTCAAAAAAATTCCTGTCCTACTGGGTAGAGTTTCCGCATTGCATTTTTATCCTAATAACTAATAGAATAAAAGTAATATGTCTTTTAGAATGTAATTTATTCTAAAAAAAAATAAAAAGAATTAATCATGGCTAAATGAAGAAAAGATGAATCCTCAAATCAATTTTTGAAAGAGAGTGTTGAGTCTTACAGATGATATTTTGTAGTGGGGTCAGTTCTTTGGGGATATGTCCAGAAAGGGTATTAGGAGAGTGAGCAGGAAGCACTGAACTCATGGAATTCTGAGGCTCCACAAGGATTATGACATTACCAAACAAATATAGAAGTAACTGGGGAAGGTCATCCCGAGTGTTGCCACTGGGAAGGTAATCTGCACATCCTTGACACCCAGCTCTACTACCCTCTTCTACTTTCAAGCGTAAGTCATAGAGACAAAGAGAGCTTGTTCACACAGACTTAGATTTCCATATTCATCCCACCTAAGGGGGAAAAAAACTTCCCTTCTGTTTTGGGAGGGAGGGGGGTTTCATCTTTTCTGTATCTCTTTGTTAATATAAGTGTCACATTTCTTATCCTGTCCATTATGAGCTGCTTGAGAATTTTAACCATTAAATATCATGAAACTAAGAAGAAATTTTAATCTTATTTCCCTAGTTTTATCACGAGCTGTTCTTTAGTGTTTAGATCTGGCCTCAGGATGATAATGTAGCACTTGGGGAAAAAGATGCATCCCAGGAGTCCAGCACTGGAGGCCAAGATGGAGAAGATTTGAACAACCACCATGTATTTCCCTTTGGTGCTCAGGTACGTGGGCACAAAGGAGACCCAGACACTGCAGAAGACCAGCATGCTGAAGGTGATCAGCTTGGCTTCGTTGAAGGCTCCAGGCAGATTCCTGGCCAGGAAAGCTACTGTGAAACAAATGGCAGCTAAGAAACCCATGTACCCAAGGACAACATAAAACATGGTAATGGAACCTTCATTGCATTGAAGGGTGATTTCTCCAGGCTGGGACTGCAGGTCAGAATCAGGGAATGGGGGAGAAACTGTGAGCCAGATGGAGCAGATGATAATTTGGACAGCAGAACAAGAAAGTATGATGGAGTTGGACAAGCTTTTCCCCAACCATCTCTTAACTTG